>NW_022196896.1:132739018-132757955 GCF_008632895.1 Mastomys coucha | reverse complement strand
TGCCTCTGCCTCTGCCTCTGCCTCTGCCTCTGCCTCGCTTCCAGAATGGTAGGATTGAAAGAATACAGCATGCCTAGTTTTTCAAGTATATTTTGAAACTTATCATAGATCTACAACCTGGTGATGTGAACCAACAATAATAATATGTAAGCAACTAATTAGGGTTTAGTTAATACAATTTTAATCTTTATTAGCATATAGCAATCATATATTTCAGTTTGTATTTTAATGCAGGCATATAGTAGGTATAAAATTATTAAATTCAATCTCCCTTTGTTTTCTCGCACTATACCCCAACTTTAGTAATTATGCCCTACATTTTGTTGACTCTTCCTTGCTTCCTTCCTTCCTTTCATCCCTCCTTTCTTAGCTTCCATGTATAAGGGAGAACATGTGACTGTTCCCTCTTTGAGCTTGTCTTACTCCACTTAGCAACATGTTCTCTGGATCCACCTCTTTTGCTGGAAATGGCATTTTCTTCCCCTTTACAGCTGAATATACCCTACCATATACACATAAGATCACATTTTCTTTGTCCATTCGTCTGTTGTTGGGCACCTGGATGATGCCAGGTCTTTCTTAGCTATTGTGAGGAATGCTATGCTAAATGCTGGCACTTTTTATTTTAATTTGCTGATCTTCTCTTTGTATAGACCTTCAAAATGGGATAGCAGAATCACATGGTAGACGTGCTTTTTAGATTTGGAAGGTACCTGCATCTTCTGTCCATAATGGCATATTGACTGTGTTTCTCTGAGCAGTTGTGGGGTCGTATCAAAATCACAAAGAGCTGCTTGAGAGGCAGGGGCATCTACATATATACATGCCGCGTACCTGCCATGCACCTGCCTTGTCTCCACATGTGCACAGTTGCTCCCATGATCAACTTTCCACTATGAAAGTGGTTCATGAGTCACCATCTGTGAACCCCATAATTGCACCATGACTACCTCAGACCATGGCTCCCACTCTTGGTGTTCTGGACCCCACAGGCTGAAGCAATGTATGATGAATGGCTTCTATCATGTTATCATTGCCTATGAGGCATTTTCAGAGCTGAAATCCCTAGGTGCCTCCTCATCCACATAGCCATGCCTCTGACTTTGCCACAGATTATCTGCCTCTTACAGTGAAGAGAGTGGAATTAAGTGGAAGACGGATTGTTTAGTGTGTTCAGGACCCTAGGTTCAAAGTCCAGTGCCATAAGCAAACAAACAAATATTTATTTGTCCCTTTGCAGATTGGATTTTCTCCCTAAAACTAAGCATTTAACTTGCATCCTGATATGTGGCTTACCAACTGGCTTCTATCGGTGAATAATTAAACCCGTTTCCCCACTGACTAAAAACTGTGTTGACTGCCTTCAAGCTCTTGGTCCTATATAAAGATTAAAGTGATTAAAACGTAAGTGCACAGAGGAGAAGAGAAGAGATACAAAAACAAAACTCATCCACTTAATTAGTCAGGTTTATGTTTTCTATAAATAAAGAGATGAAATATTTGGATTTCTGTAGGTTTTTAAAGGCTCTATCATTTCAGAAGTTTCAGTAGAGGATACAAACTAATTTGCCAACCTGTAAGTGCGGCAATATTTCCTCACCACTCTCTACAGGTTGAAAATAAATAAGCAGAGATTGCCATAAACTTGCGATGTTTGAAGCGGATTCCTATGCGCTTTTATTTTGAATTGAAAGAAATTTTAATTTGAAAGAAATTGAAAGAAATTTTAACTATACATATATTCTGATAGGTTCCCCTCCCCATCTCTCTCCTCCCAGATGTTCTTCACCTTCCCATCCATCAAACTCCATGTCTTTCTCTCTCTCTCTCTCTTTAGAAGAGAAACATGTAAATTTTAAAAAAATAAGCAAGCTAGAAAGAAAGAAAGAAAGAAAGAAAGAAGGAAATAGAGAAAGAAAGAAAGAAAGAAAGGAGAAAGAAGGGAAGAAGAAGAGAAGAGAAGAGAAGGGAAGAGAAGAGAAGAGAAGAGAAGAGGAAGAGACATATTAGGAGAAGCACACATACAAAAACAAAACTCATGAAAACACAAAATGGAAAGCATAACACACAACATAGACCGGTAAGATTAAAAACTGACCAAAGTTACATAAGACAAAAATCTTACATAAATACCCTTGAGATTGTTTTAGGTTGAGCATCTGCTGCTGGCTACAGAGCTGACTCTTAAAAATGGTTGATATACTGAGTGAGATTCCAATGGAGAGAACTACATTTTTTTTTCTGGCTTGAATATGTGCAGGCCCTGTGCACATTGCCACATTCTGTACGTTCTTATGTGCAGCAGTCCTGGTGTGTCATGTCTGGAAGATGCTGTGTCCTTGGTGTCATCTGTTGCCTCTGGCTCGTATAAGCCCGCCATCACTTCCACACCACTCCCTGAGCCCTGAGGGAGGAATCTGATAAAGATAACTGAAACCCCAATTCAGGACCAAGGGATCCAACCTCTCTCAGTCTCTGATCATCACCTAGTTGTATGTCTCTGTATTTGTTCCCATCTAATGCAAGAGGAAGCCTCACTGGTGATGGCAGAGCAAGATACTGATTTATAGGTATAGTTGATGTTGTTAAGTGTCATTTGATTATTATGTTTTTTTGTTTGTTTGTTTTTTCCAGGCAGAGTTTCTCTGTGTAGTCCTGGCTATCCTAGAACTCACTCTATAGACCAGGCTGGCCTCGAACTCAGAAATCCGCCTGCTTCTGCTTCCCAAGTGCTGGGACTAAAGGCGTGCGCCACCACTGTCTGACTGATTACTATGTTCATTCAGGAGAATAATAATGTTTGGTTTTCCCCTAGGCACGTGACCTATCTGGTCACAGATTCTTGACCACTGGGGCAGTCAGGCATGGCTTCCATCTTGTGCATAGGCTTTACATCTAATCAGAGAGTCATTGGTTACTCCACTGTTTGTGCCACTATTACACCATCATATTATGCAGGCAAGTCACCATTGTGTATAAAGAGGTTTATAGCTGGGATGGTGTTTAGCTTTCTCTTCCAGTGCTATGCAGAGTACCTTCCAGTACTATGAACCCTAGTCAGTATGGATGGAAGCTCTAATGAGACACCTGCTAGAGTTTTTCATGTTCAATGAGTGTTATCTTCAGGAATATGATCTTAACATCAGTTTATGGGGAGCAATCCATAGCCTTGGCAAAAAGATTCAGCTCTTTGGAGGTTTCCATGGCTCCCTTGGGCCAATGACTCAGTAAGATGTAATCCATTTCTGGCACTGGAAGTTTCACTTGGTTGGAACTTTGTCTATCTTATTATTTGGTGGTTACATTTCTTTCATTTCATGTACATGATTTCTTTCGCATATGTATATGTCTTAAGAAACTTCTATTGTAGTAGGTTTCCACATGACTCCTCAAATGGCCCTTAAAGTTAATTATCTAGCTTCATATTCCCTCAGGGTAACATCTCTCAACCACTCTTCATATTTACCTAACTCTCCATAACAAAATGCATTTCCCTTTCCTTAGGAGAGCCTTCCCACACTCCTCGTCATTTTCTCTACACCTGACCACTGTGGCTATACAGATGGTAGAATGCTTATCAAACTAACATCCATATAAGCTATATATGATATATATGAGATATACATTATATATATATATATGATATATATAAGATATATGTACATAAGGTTCTGGGTTACCTCACTCACAATGATTTTTTTTTCTAGCTTCCCCATTTACTGTTATTTTCATTATTTCATTTAACAGCTGAATATTATTCCATTGTGCAAACATACCATTTTTATTATCTACTCATCTGTTGATAGATATCTAGTCTATTTCCAATTTTTAGCTATCATGAACAGAGAAGTTAATTAATATGGATAAACAAGTGTCTCTGTAGTAGGATGTAGAGTCCTTTGGGTAGATGACCAAGAGTGGTCTAGCTGGATCTTGAGGTAGATCTACTCTCAGCTTCCTGAGGAACCACCACCCTGGTTCCCACAGTGACTGTATAATCTGCACTCCCATCAGCAATGACTGTTCCCCTTCCTTCATATCCTTGCCAGCATGAACTGTCATTTGTTTTATTGGTCTTGGCCCTTCTGACAGATCTAAGATGAAATCTCAAAGTAGTTTAGATTTGCATTACTTTTAGCTAAGGATGCTGAACAGTTCTTTAAGTGTGTGTGTGTTTTCATGTGAAGCTGACAATTGTCTCTTCAATTTCTGTGAAAAATAGATTTTGGAATTTTGATGAGAAATGCATTGAATTTGTAGGTTGCTTTTGGTAAGGCAGCCAGTTTTACTATATTAGTCCTACCAATCCACAAGTGTAGAAGCTCTTTCCATCTTCTGATGTTTTCTTCAAGTTCTTTCTTCAAGGACTTGAAGTTTTTATCACACAGGTCTTCCACGTGCTTGGCTAGAGTTACTCCAAGGCATTTTATATTATTTGAGGTTATTGTGAAGGGTGTTCTTTCCCTGATTTCTTTCTCAGTTCATTTGTCATTTGTGTATAGTAAAGTGACTGATTTTCTCCTATTTGCTATGTTTTGTTGATGCCTCATTTAATAACATAAAGACAGTCTTATGAAAATTGCCCTCTAAGGTATTTATGAATAATCTAGGACAGTGCTTTCAGTTTCTACATTCTTCTCAGGAGCTCAGAAGACATGCCTAGCACCTGCTAGTAAAAGGTTGTTTCTTTTAATTTCCCCTTTTCTATTTGTTTATTTACTTATTAAACTCCAGATTTTATTCCCCTCCTGGTCTGCCTTCTGACTGTTCCACATCCCATACTTCCTTCCTGCCCCTTGTCTCCATGAGGATGTCCCCATCCCACCCCTACCTCACCAGCCCTCTAAACTCCCTGGGGCCTCCAGTCTCTTGAGGGTTAGGTGCATCTTCTCTGACTAAACCTAGACCCAGCAGTCCTCTGCTGTATATGTGTTGAGGGTCTCATATCAGCTGGTATATGCTGCCTGGAAAGTTAATCTTATATCTGGCTTCTTTGCTGAAAGTGTTTGTCAGCTATAGGAGTTTCCTGGTAGAAATTTTTAGGTCACTTATCTATACTATCACATCATCTGTAAATAAAGACACTCTGACTACTTCCTTTACAATTTGTGTTCCCCCTTGATCTCCTTCAGTGACTTTACTGCTCTAGCTAAGACTTCGAGTACTATATTGAATAGATAGGGAGACAGCAGACAACCTTGTCTTGTCCTTCATGTTAGAGGAATTGTTTGGCATTTCTTTCCATTTAATTTGCTGGTGGCTATAGGCTTACTGTAAATTGCCTGTATTATGTTGAGGTATGTCTCTTGTATTCCTAATCTCTCCAGGATTTTTTATCATGAAGGGGTAGTAGATTTCATCAAAAACCTTTTCTGCATCTAATGAGATGACCATATGGGTTTTTTCCTTTCTTTCAATCTGTTTATATGGTAAATTACATTTGTTAATTGTTACATATTGAACCATCTTTGCATCTCTTGGATAAAGCCAATTTGATCACAGTGGATAATCTTTTTGGTGTGTTCTTGAATTCTGTTTACTAGTATTTTATTGAGAACTTTTTCATCTATGTTCATAAGGGAAATTGGTCTGTTATTCTCTTTCTTTGTTCAGTCTTTGAGGCAAGTAGTTCTCCAGCAATAGCAACTATT
Organism: Mastomys coucha; assembly: GCF_008632895.1. Taxonomy (NCBI): domain Eukaryota; kingdom Metazoa; phylum Chordata; class Mammalia; order Rodentia; family Muridae; genus Mastomys; species Mastomys coucha. The sequence goes on along the minus strand of NW_022196896.1, from coordinate 132,752,304 downwards.
TCACCAACTGAATATAAGAGATGAAAGAGAAAAAAATTTAATCCAAAAAATTTCTGACACAAAACATCCAGGAAATTTGGACACAATGAAAAGATAAAACATAAGAATAGTAGGAATAGAAGAGGGAGAATAATCCCAGGTTTAAAGGCCCCAAAAATATTTTCAAAAGAATCATGAAAAAATCTTAATCTAATGATGTCTATAAAGTTACAAGAAGCATACAAACCACCAGTAGATTGGAGTAGTAAAGGAAGTCCCCTCACCATATAATAATCAAAACACTGAACATAAAGAACAAAGAAAGAATATTAAAAGCTGAAATGGAAAAGGCAAAGTAACATATAAGAACTCTTAGAATTGCACCTGACTTTCTTGATGGAGACTCTAAGAGCCAGAATGGCGTGGAGAGATGTGCTGCAGACTCTAAGAGCACACAGGTGCCAACCCAGACTGTACCAAGCATAACTTTCAGTCACCATAGATAAAGAAAAATAGAAATTCCATGAAAGCTAAATGTAAATAATATTTATCTATAAACCCAACCCTATAGAAGGAAAACTCCAACCTAAGGAGGCTAAATATACCCATGAAAAAACGTTGACTAAATAATCACAGACCAATATCAAAAGAAAGGAGAGAGAGAGAGAGAGAGAGAGAGAGAGAGAGAGAGAGAGAGAGACCCCACCATCACCATCAAATAACAACAAAATAACAGGAATCAACAATCATTGGCCACGGATATCTCTCAATATCAGTGTTCTCGATTCTCCAATAAAAAAGACCCAGATTAACAGAATGGAATAAAAAGCAGGATCCATTCTTCTTCTGCATCCAAGAAACAAACCTCAACATCAAGAATAAATAGACTCAAATTAAATGGTTGGAAAAAGATATTGCAAATGAATGGGCCCATGAAGCAATCTGATATAGTTATTTCAATATCTAACAAAATAGACTTCAAATCAACAAATATATGGACGGATACCACATACTCATCAAAGGAAAAGTTCACCAAGATGACATTTCAGTTCTTAGCATCTATGCCCCAAATGCAAGGGCACCCGCCTTTGTGGAAGATACACTGCTATAGCTTAAATGGCATCTTGACCCTCACACAGTGAAGGACTCTAATATTTCATTCTCACCAATAAACAGGTCATCCAGCCAAAAACTAAACAGAGAAATATTGGAGACATTGTAAACCAAATGGAACTAAGAGATTTTTATAGAATGTTTCACCTGAACAGAATATACCTTCTTCTGAGCGCCTCAGTGAAGTTTCTCCAAAGTGGCCACATTCTTAGATACAAAGGGAGTCTCAACAGATACAAACTGAAACAACTCTTGCATCCTATCAGACCACCATGAATTAAAGCTGGCTTTCAACAATAGAATGCTTACAAACTCATGGAAAATGAATAATTCTATACTGAATGAAAAAATAGGTCAAGACAGAAATAAAGAAAAAAGTTAAAGACTTTCTAGAACTCAATGGAAATGAAACAAAGAGAACAATAAAAAGAATCAATGAAACAAAAAGTTTGTTTTTCTTTGACAAAATCAGTAATTGATAAACCCTTATCCAAATTAACTGAAGGGGTCAGAGAGAATATCCAAATTAACAAGAGGGGGTCATAAAGAAAACAAAAAGTGGGGCACTGAGAATGATGACAAACTTTGCTCACCTGTACTCCACCATACTGGAAGATTTAAAAGATCAGATAAACAATTTAGATAGACCTATTACCCCTAGTGAAAGAGAAGCAGTCAATCAAATGTCTCCCAACCAGACCTTCAAATAAGACTTATTAACATCAATACTCCTCAAATTATTACACAAAATAGAAATATAAGGAACATTGCCAATTTCTTTTATGAGGCCACAGTTAATCTTATAACAATCCACACAAAGACTTGCATAGTAAGACCCTACCACAAAGAGGAAGTACAGGCCCAGGAAGACAGCTCAGTGGGTAAAGTACCTGCCACACAACCATGAAAATCCTAGTTTAATCCTCAGAGCTTACATAAAGATGGGCACGGCAGCATGAATTTGTGATCCAAATGCTCCTATGGCAAAAGGGAGACAGAGGCAGGACTCAGAGGCCAGGCCCATGCAGTTAGGACCTGCAAATGGACTGTGTCCCATATGGTGGAGAATGAAGACTCACCTGGAGGTTGTCTTCTTACCTGTACACACATGTACATTTACTGCGGCATGCACGCACCTATACTTACACAAGGATTGTGCACAGGTGGCCAGATTCTTCGTGATCTGTCTCTAGGTCCTATCCCCCTTACACTCATCTGGTACCAGATCAAGTTCTAAGCACACACAGGAAAGACCGACCTCAAGAATGCATGGCAACTGAATCTTGCATAGATCTTAGGGCAGAATGATGAGGTTGTGAATTCCCCCAGAAAGGCAGAGAAATGGCAGCCACCCAGGGCAGGCACCAGAGAGAAAATGGAGAGGTGTTTGTCCCAAATTAGGAGACCTGAGATGCTATCAGTTTGGTTCAAGGAATACTTGAGCTACACTTGCTGTTGGTTTCTGGCTCATATTTAATCATTGGGTGTGCTCAGCAAAAGCTGTCTGCTTATCCATTTAAGGCCAATAAACTCCAGCAATTTGAACATGTTGGTACCACTTGGAACCACCAAATCCAAAAAGATAAAGATTTGGTATGAATTCAAGCAATTATTATAATAAATATCTCATTTCGGTTTTGTAAATTATTACCGAAGAATATGGTGCAGCAGCGATGGCATTACAGGATGCTTACAGTAACCAAATTCAGCAAATTTTTGAAGTGCTCTTCATGTTAATTCCATTGACATGATTGGAATCATTTTTAAAATGTTCTTAGCAGCTAGTTTAGAATGTGGAGGTAAGCAGCACATCCCAGGGTTAGACCATCCAGGCTTGGACAGGAGGATCCTGGGTATTCACTCTGTGCCTTGAGCCTGGCAGCCTGCCAGCTCACCTGTTCTGTGGCCAAGCTACATGTTTCCAGTCAAGGTAAACTTTGTTTTTCAGCAGTAGATGCTTCTATAAGGGAGGAACACAGCAATGCCTGATGCGCCATCCCCTATCGTAGGATGCAGCTGCCACACCCAGATCGCTTGCAGTCATTTGCTGAGGGAAAACATTGAGCTATGGCACAGGATTGATATGAATGACCTTCAGAGAAAAACACTTGTGGTACTCATTCATTCATTCACTCATTAATTCACTCATTCACTCACTCATTCACTTACTCATTCACTCATTCATTCACTCACTCATTCACTCATTCATTCACTCATTCACTCATTCATTCATCCATTCACTCATTCATTCACTCAATCATTCATTCATTTGCTTATTCATTCACTCACTCATTCTTTCCTTCATTTCTCTGTTCATATGATGTCTATTGATTATGGATGTAGACTATAAGCTCCAAGCACATTTCTGAAGAGTAAGAAGAAGACAAGGGGAGGAGAAGAAAGAGGAGAGGGAGGAAGAGGAGGAGGGGGTGAAGAAGGAGGAGGACAATAATCTGAGCCAGGGCACAAGGGTGATTAGGAACACTTGCTGTACCATAAGGTCTGGGATGAGCAGGTATCCTGCCAGGTTCATGGTCTCATTGACCGACCGTATGTGTCCCTCAAAGTAAACACCATTGTTTATTCCCACTTTTCAGATGAGAAAGTTGATATTCCCCCACAGTGAGTATTAAAAGGCTGGTCAGTGGCAGACTTTTTTCTACTAATAAATTTAAATGGCTAGCATCATACTATGGTAAAGACCATGGTTTCTACAAGAAACCATGAGCCAGAGATCAATCCTGGATGTTTTCCAATTTCCTATTTTATGGGAGGTTGGTCCAATGAGTTAGTATGTGTGATAGCCTCAGAGTTACACTTGGCTCACTGTATGACTCCTAAGAGCATTTTATTATTCCAAAGTCTTTGCCCACAGTTCTCACCCTTCTGTCCTCATGGAGTACATAGACCATGGGCAATGCTTTACAGCAGTGCATTGGGGCTCAAACAAGATGAGCAGATTGCAAAGGAGGCACACTGCTTAGCCCCAAGTCCAGATATAGAAGAAATAGAACCTAAGAAGAAAGACCCAGAGAAGAAGGAGGAAGGAGAATGAGGAAGAGGAGGGGTGGTTAGGGATGTATGTAAGGCTAATTGTTTCTTAGAAACATAAGCTAAATATATTTAATCCAGGAAAATATTTCAAGTATTAACTAATGTTCTCTCAACTCCTGAAGCAGGAAACAGTAAACTCAACAATACAACAGATAATAAAATTTGCAGATGTGGACTTATTGAATCTGGGATGAATGTAAAACATCGAGAATGTTAAAGGGAGCTTTGGTTGTAAGGGCATTATCCACACTCCTGCTCTGAGTGGCCACCCTTCCGGGTGTCCGGAAAGGCATCATGCTCCCTCTGTGGTTCTCAGTCCTCTCTCTCCAATCCTTTGCTCTGCCTGTCCAAGGCCTAGAAAGAGAGTTCACACTTGGAATGAATGCCTGCTTTTAACTTCTCTCTCCTGTCTGTGTCTAACCACCTCGGGGATGGCTCTCTGGAGAGAAAGGACTTAAGAAATGGAAGGGAAGGAGAGAGAAGAAACAAGTTAGTTTTCCTTTAGTGCATTGTAATGTCTGAAAGGCTCACTCAACACTCTGCTGCAGATTGCTCAACTTATTTTTTGGCTCACTGTAAAAATGTCTCCAAGTTTGGAGTATCATGTTTTCGTCCAAAACAATGTTAACAATGCAAATACAATTCCAAGCCCTCACACACCCCAGCCTGCTCCTAGAGACATGATCCCAACCTTGTGGGATCTATGACTCCCCTCTTACCTAGATGGGCCACATGCTTCCTTGCTTGAATCCAGGGTGATCCAGAGCTACAAGGAATGAGAAAGAGATTGCTGTAAGAACAGTACCAGCCTTTTCCCTTGCTGCTGGAGCAAAGGGCAAATGCTGGATGATTACATTGTAAAAATCTCAAACTTAGAGATACATTCTAACTTAAATCTTATATCTTTTTTCCTGCAAAAAACAATTTAAACATAGAAAGGCTTTTGCCTCTAAACTCAAGGACAAATGTCCCTGGAGAGAGCTGGCTAACTTTCTCTAAGCTTCCTTTACTAATTCCAGGGGTCTCTGCTTGCTGTCTGTGGGCGATATAAAAGGGGAAGGAGATGCAGATGCTCACAGCAATGGAGGGCCGAGGACAAGCAGTGTCACAGGAGATGCAGATGCTCACAGCAATGGAGGGCCGAGGACAAGCAGTGTCACAGGTTGCACGTCCGTCTATAGTTTCAAAACAGGAAACCTTGTTTTAAAAGTCCAAACTAGATTCCTGCTTCATTTCCTGGCCTCTTTTCTACCTTTGTTGATCAGAAAAGAAACACACCCAGATATGTTTCCCTTAAGTGGAACGGACAAAATCATAGTAGCATTTTGCGAGCTGCATTTAAGAACTAGCTATGTAAAGGCTTCTTCTATAGGAGAACCTTGAAATGTCTCAATATAAATAAGCAAGCACTTCAGGCAGCACTGAAGAGAAACTTGATAAGCTCCAATCTCTGGACGTTTTTAGTACCACCTGATAGCAAAAATGGAAAATTCCATATCTGACCTGTGGCACAGAAGGTTCACTTTCTAAAGCATGTGTGCATTAATGTCCCTCCACTGTGTATATAAAACATGAATGAATCAGACAGTGCGTAAGTCGGTCTTGATCCCCCAAACATCTCGCCATCTATATGTGGTCATAGTTCAAAGCACTCTGAGAGCCACACTCTTAGTCCTGACTTTCCAGACAAAGGAACTGATCCTGAAGTTATTTGATCCATGTTTCAATCATTCCATACTGAAATTGTGTTCACAATATTTCCATCCTACAGATTCACATAAAAACCCAGCACTGAGACCAGTTCCAGAATAAATAATGGTAAGTTATCATTTTCTCTCTCCCTCTGTCACTCTGATTGTCTCTCTCTGTCTCTTTCTCCCTCCTTCCCTCACTTCTCCTCGCTCCCTCAGTCTCTCTCCTTCTGCATATGTGTTGATGTGTGTGTGTGTGTGTGTGTGTGTGTAAGTGAGAGAGGATGGGGAACAGGTGTGTGTTTAAGTGTGTGTGTGAGTGTGTGAACTTGTGCACATGGACAGTAGTGTACATGGAATGGTCAGAGAACAATCTCAGGCTTCAGCGGTCAACTTCCACCTTGTCGGAGACTGGATCTCTCATCTTCTTCCCTTCACGGCACACTAGATGGCATGTTGGCTTCCAGAGATTGTCTTTTGCCTCCCATCTCCTAGCGAGGGCATGCTGGGATTATAGACACCTGCAGCTTGCACGTGGGTCCTGAGCATGTGAACCCACACCATGAGCCTTGAACCTGCAAGCTTTTTACCCACTGAGCTATCTCACCGACACTCAAGGAGTCTTTCCTTTAGCATCAGAGACCGTAGACTCCAGGGTGACCGGGGCAAAGTGCTAGAGCACTGTGAGCATCCTAGGGACACGTGCTTTGAGAGAACAACAAGCCGTGGTGCAGCATTTTACTATGTTATCAGCGCTCTGATTCATCTCACACGACAGGACCTCAGACCTCAGTGCTCTTTGTAGTGATGCCATATAGGTGTGCACAACTCAGTTGTTAAGAGCCCTTTCTGCATCTGTGGCTGTTAATCCAGCAGACCTCTACCAGACGGCTGGTGAGCGGAGGACTGTGATCTGTGTCCAGGAAGCTCTTTCCAGTCTGTACCTTCATCTTCAGGGCTGAGCTGGAGAACTGGGTTTTGGTTTTTAGGTTTTTTGGAGTTCTTTGTTTGTTTGGTTTTTGTTTTTTTTGGGTTCTTCGTTTTTTTTTGTTTTTGTTGTTGTTGTTGTTGTTTGTTTGTTTTTCTGATAAATGAGAGGTTAGCTGTTCGAGACGACAGTGTTTGAAATGGAAACAGTCTCTGAGAGTATTTCTAAATGTGAAATGTGTTTTCAATTAGGATAACACGGCTGCCTGTATCCCAGGCATTCCAAGGTTGAAATGAATTCCAACACTTCTTTGACATGTACTTGACCAAAATCAAATGTTCTTACTATAAAATCATACCCCATATATAGCTTTCTTCTTACTCTGTGCCAGATGATTATTAACTTACTGCTGCAATCTTTTACAGACTTACAGTATAACAATGTGCCTGTGAAAACATACAGCTCTTCGTTTGTCAACACGTATGAACCCGATTTTAGCTTTTAAAAAAAAAAAGCGTACTTCCAGCTAACGAGCAGAACACAGACAGAGAACACTTAAACCGTCACCCTGGTCCGACAGACAGAGAACACTTAAACCGTCACTGTGGTCCGATCATCCTGTGATTATGGCGAAATATTGAGAGTCCAAAGCATTTGCTGAACACGTGCCTGGCAGTGTCCCAAATAACGATGAGAAACACGAGGACAGGATGTCCAAGGGCTTTAACATTCTAACCCTATTTCTGCCTCAACTGTAGGATGGACACACGGAGGATGCTAAGCTATCCCCTGGTTTTGTTTAGCTTTTATGGCTAATGTGAGTTTTGAAACTTAGGGTAGAAACAGCCAGACCAAAATCTGCTGCCAGACTCCCCGGGAAGATGAGACCCAGTGCATGGCTCTCACCGAAGGCCACTCTCTTTGTGGAACCCTGACACTCCAGCCCATTTGATCCCATTGAGTGAAAGAACTCGTTCAAATACCCATACAGTTCTTTTCTAATATAAGGGTAATTTTAATATTTCAATACAGTATGTGTTTAATTCTTTATGGGTTAATGTTCATTAAATCCATATCTCAAGACAATTGTGTAAAATGAACCCTGGAAGTAGTTAATAGTCTGAAGAAAGCAAATGTTTTTCCTAACCTGACCACTTGGAGTGAGCCATCTTGGATGTTTGGGGGAAGCGTCTCTCTGTGTTCTTACATATAAAGAACCAACAAAGTTATACGTGTTATTTATTTAATAATCTGTACTTAAATCATCAAGTCACACAAACCTTTCTCCCAGAATCTTTCAGAGTACAGATGTCTGATCCTGATGTAAGATTATTTTATTTAATGATCTTTTAAAGTTTTATTAGAAGACCAAGTATTATTCTTATTACAATAAGCCAATGGCTTCGTGGGTAGAAAGAAGGGTTCTTGTTGTGGAAGCAGGAGGACATAAGTTCAAATCCCCAGCACTCACACACACACTCACTCACACACACACACACAAAACCAGACATGACTGTGCCTGTGGCACTGGTGCTGGTGGGGTGAGGTGACAGATCCTAGAAGCTCCCAAGCCAGCTAGCTAGACAAAACGGTATGCCTCACATTCAACAAGACACTCGATCTCAAAAGTTACGGTAAAGGGTGACAGAAGACACCGTTCTACACACGGCCTCCTCTGCATGTTGCGTCCACCCTACTGCATGTGTACACACACCCATAATAGTTACATAGATTGTGACGGTACAAAGGCTCACCCATGTGACAATTCCGGTTTTCACCTGAGCTACTCAACGCTCCATTGTGAAACAGACTTTGCACTGGGTAACTGTTGGCCGCAGGCGTCAATGTTAATTAAAGAAAAGGTTCTTCTGGAAATAGGAGTTAGAAATAGATAGGAAAAGATAGAAGGAGATATAAGAGAGTGGCCACAGAAATACCTACCCACGCGTGGAAGGGTAAAAATTAGACAGCAGAGTTTACCGTTCAGCCATCTTGAATTTAATGAATCCCCTTTGTTCCCCCAACAGGTAAAATACCTGGGGCATGAACCACTCCCCCCAAAATATGTCCATCTTGCATTAGGTGACACAAGCCTGCAGACTGACTGAAGCATGGTTCAGGTGGGCGTGCTGAAGCTCGGGTGTTTGTCAGCTTGCCTGTAGCGACTGTGCTGTCAACTTTGAGAAGATACTTGACAAACCTAATGTAAAGTCAAGGAACATCGTACTCTAGCATATGCCCCGCTTAGTTGGCTTAAACGCTTTGGGGTAGAATTTTATTTTAAATCAGTATTGCATGTCAGAATGCCAAGGCGAGAATATTGGAAGTTCAAGTCCAGCCTGGACTCTAGGGTGAGATTCTGTCTCAAACATAAGATTAATGTTTTCTAGAGTTTGTTATCTTAACAACAATATTATGGTGTGCCTTCTCGTTCCTTTGTAGGTCTGTCTTATCTTACAGGGAACCGAGGAGGTTCCTAAAACAGGCTGGGCGCGCCGGCAAGGAGCTTGCTCCTTTTTCTCCCGCAAAGCAGAATTGACGCACATCAGCTCCCTTCTCAGAGGGTTGATGTTTTCATCACAAGAAACAACATCTGCTCTCTCACTGCCCCTGCCCCGCCCCCAAGAAGCCCCTTTCCATCCATGTGGACCTAGTTTTCTCTTGTGCACGATGTGATGTTGATCTCAGAAAGAACAAATGCATTTCATGTGACGCAGCTCGGTTACTCAAAACCACTTCGAGTAGACTTCCCTCCCAGCAAAGCAGACCAAGCCACATTTTAAGGGATTATGTTTAAAGTAATAACGGTATTGCTGACCTTTTCTCTCATGAAGAAAGTCCCGCCCTCTGCCCCCAAATTCTTGTTAAGAAAAATAAATTAAGAGTTTGGATTGCTTGGTTTTGTTTTAAAAATGTAGACAAAACCAAAAAAAAAATCCAAAACAAAACAAAACAAAACAAAAAACCTAAGGAAAATGTCTCTAAGCTCAGGAGTGGATTTTAAGCCCGGAGTGGAGGCTTTCTGCTACAGATGTATGTCGACATTATTGTGCTGCTTTGTTTAGACTCCCTTCCATTAGGAAGGGAAAGAAGGGCGAGTCTGAGGCTGGCTGGTGTAGAAATGCAAGGATTACTTACAGCTTCCAGGAAACAGAGACACTCAATGGGCAAAGGGGTCTTTGTTTATGGTGGGAAGTGAAGTTCAGCCATCCAGCCTGCCCTCAGGTGGGTTCAGAATGGCTGCGTGAGTAAGCAGGGTGAGTCCAGGAGGACAGAGGGAAGGGAGAGCATAAGTGGCTCATGACAGACAGTTTTAAGGGGAGAAGGGGGCGAGGGGTTGCCCAAGCATGCTTCGTGGGTGTCTTACGGTTTCTATTGCTGTTATGAAATACCATGAGCAAACGGCAAGTTGGGGAGGAAAGAGTGTATTTGGCTTATCCTTTGCTGATGATCATCGCCATAGACAGTCAGAGCAGAGACTCAAGAAGGGCAGGAACCTGGAGGCAGGAACGGATGTAGAGGGCATGGAAGGATGATGCTTACTGGCTTCATCAAGGCTTGCTCAGCCTGCTTTCTTACAGAACCCAGGATCACCAGACCAGGGGTGGCACACCCACAATGGGCTGAGCCCTCCCCTATTGTTCACTAATTGAGAAAATACCCTACAGCCAGATCTCATGGAGGCATTTTTTTCAACTGAGGCTTTTTTCCTCTCTGATGACTAGCTTATGTCAAGTTGACACACAAAACCAGCCGGTGAGGTGGGAACACTCATGGTCGTTTGCTGATGGCTGTTGAGGGTTCTCCCTCTCAAGTCAGCTGAGAGTTCTCTAGGGCCCAGATCACTGCTCTTTGATTCAGTACACCCTTCTCTTCCCTGCCCTGGGGACCTGAAGACGAACTCCTCATTTGAAGCAAATCTACAAAGTGCTGAAAGTCTCCCTGACCTACCATCCCCACAAAGGACTGGCTACACTCCTGACATCAACCTGCAGCCCCAAACAGTGAGTCAGAAGTTTTCTCCACAGGGACATAAAAGGGACACACATCACAGTAGTGTTCTTGCTTGACCTGAGGTTTTCCTGACTATCCCTGTGTCTCCTGGGATGGGTTCTTGTTGTGTGTTTTTACACTGCTTTGTATTTAAGTTATGCACCATGACATAGAAAAAAAACATTAATTCATCCTTCAGCCTTCAGGTAGAGAGATTTTAATCACTCAAAATATCTTTCAAAAGCTATGCATAAGTAGAAATATTACTTATCTCTACTAGGAGCTAAAGAGTACATTTTCAAAATTTACTTCCTAGGGGCTCAATGATCTTCTGTATAGAACTGGGAGATTCCAGATCCAAGCTGGAATTGTCTTTCCTGACATTTTTATTGACAGCGTTAAAGTTCATGCGGTAGACAGACAAGGGGAAGAATCTCAGATGTTTGTATTCCACAACTTTTTTCTGCCAATGATTCTGATTCCTCTGGCACAGGCTGCACTAAACCCTGTCTTAGGAAGGTGTTCTCGGAAATCTTCTTGCAAATCAAAAGTAATGATGTGTTCCTTTCTGAAATAATTACAAAGGATTTTACTTTTGTAATTATTATGTAATAATTTTACATAATTATGTAAGAATTTTATTATTGTAATTTGAAATAATTTTGGAAAAATAATTACAAAGAAAAGCTCGAGTTCCTACATTTAGCAAAAAAGAAATAAGAAAAAAGAAAAAAAGGAAAGAAAAGTTGGATTGAAACTCTCATACTGAGAATCATTTTCATCATGGGAGTAGCTTCACCCAACATGGCCTCATTTATTGAACACTTCCTGTGTACATACATACTGATTGGTGTTTATGAATGTCTTCTTTACTGGGAAAATCTTTGAGAGTCAGGTTGGAGCATTATTCAACTCCATATTTTAGAAGAGAAAACAGAGAAGTGCACACAGCATGTAGATACCTTACCCAGTGCGTGCCACTTACTAACTAGGAGACATGAGACTCAAGTTTGCCCAGCACAGCCATAACTGCTGCAGACCACAAGAGATTACACCAGATCCCTGTAACTTTTAATATTTTTTTAAACCTTATTTTTAATGATGGCTCTTAAATACGATAACTTCCCTGTTAGCCCACCACCCACCAGAGATAGTGGAAAACAAAGGATACAGGGAAAGTGGACATGTTAAGAAAGGTTCTTTGGAGCAACTCCTGTCTGTGTTGTCTGAAGTCAGCAGTTCAGTTCACCCGTTAGCAGAAACAGCTCTCTGGAGGCAAGCAGGATGAGGTCAGACATGAGGTGTATGGTGGTGATGAGAGGGGAGCTGTTCTGTCTTGCTCAGCTCTGTTATCAGGTTAACGGTGACACTGGCCTTTAGTAGAGATGATCAGCTACTTATTCGGGTTCAGGGAGCTAAAAAGAATCCCAGGCTTAACCCAGGATTCAAGGCAATCAAATGTGTCAACTCAGAAATCCCTATAGTGAGTCATACACTGTCTCTACTGAAGCCCCGTCCTGGGTGCCAAGTCTGACAGGCTGAGACGGTCTCAAAGCTTTCGAATGTCTATCAGGGATCATCGCCAGCTTCTTTTATCTCTTATATGCCACCAAGAATTCCTAGTGGCTTTCCTACTTAGCATAAGTGGATGATCAATCACCGCAGGAAAATTAATAATGATTCCTCAAAATGTCCACATCCTAACCTCTAAAAACAGTAAAAAGTTGCTGAAGTCGGGAGAAATCAACTACTTAGGGGCAGGAGATTAGCTTAGATTATGCTAGGGAGACCAGGTAATCTCAAGGGGCCCTGATGAGAAGGAGAATAAAATGTCAGCGTCACAGCCTAAGCATAAATGGCAGAAGCAGGGGTGACAGAAATATGGCTACTCTCCTGGAGGCTGTGTGTCCAGAAGTGCCTTCCCCCTTGGGGCTGGAGAAAGTACAGGACTGCATGGAATTGTGGGAACTCCCTCTGATACTTAGCTTCGGCTTACTGATAGAAAACGCACATACACACAAACGCACACACAGTCTTCCACTTACAAGCTTTGCTGAATTAGAATACCAATGCAACGGTCTGGTCTTTAAACTCTGCAGTGATACCAGGGTGTTTAGAAGCTTGTATAGCAAGCAGGATGGGCAGCCTAGAGAACCACAGGAGGCTGAAGGAACTGCAGGGTCCTAGCTTTCATTTCAGTCTCAGTGCAGTGTGCAGCCAGTGATGGCAATCAGAAACAACCATGCCTCAGGTAACGCCATAAAGGTCAACTATGGTCATCCTGTACACATGGGAAGAAAACTTAATGTTTATTTCTCTCTCACTTTCTCTTTTTATCAGTCTCCAGTTCTTTTTATAACAAATTTTAATTGTGATACCAAGAGCTTTTGATTCTGACTACAAAAATCAATACAGAGCCATTTCAGAGACTCTAGAAAGTATAAGGGAATGCATGTAAGAAAGAAACATCTTCCGATTACCCCAGCACCTGCAGAAAAATGACCATCGACATCTTGGAAGGTCCTATT
>NW_022196896.1:132729018-132734018 GCF_008632895.1 Mastomys coucha | reverse complement strand
ACATATCAGGGCACAGTTTTCTAAGTCTCTCATTGTATCCTCGAGTGGGACTGCATAGAAAAACTTGTCTAGCTCTGAACATAACATACAGGCATCTAAACTCAGTCAAATTCTGATGAGCATGGAGGAGCGGTGAACTATTGAGAGTCAACAAACTTACCATAGGTTACAGTCTTAATAGCTGCCAATGCCCAAAGCTTTTGATGAAATTGAGGAATACTCTTTAGAGATTCTTATTTTATTATTTTATTTTTCATATTGCCCAAGCAGAATAGTTCTCTCTCTCATTAGAAGACAGACCAGAATGTGGTAACACAAACAAACAAGCAAAAAAAAAAAGTCAAAGAGAAAGCACAAGAAATACATACAATTCAGAGATGTTCACACTTGCACACATAGGAATCCCACAAGACCACAAAATCAGACATCATACTATATATAAGGGAAAGATTTGTAAGGGGGGAAAATGTCCACACAAGATGAGACAGAATCCCTCTAAATGTATCATTGAGTTCACTTTGTGTTGATCATCTAAGTCTGGGCATGGCCTGCCTTTAAGTGTGTTTTGTATAACTGGTGAGACTTCATTGGAAAAGGCTAGAGTTTTCCTTTGTGAGTGGTTGTTAATTAGAAATAGCTTCTTGGTTGGAGATGGGGCTTGTGTTCAATTCCCCTTTTAGCTGTGGAACTCCATCTAACTTGGAGTCTACAGGCCTGTGCTTGCTACCAGTCTCTATGTGCCCCGTTGGGTCTAGAAGGTCTATTTCCTTGGTGTCCTCCATCCCCGTAGGCTCTCACAATCTTTCCATCTCCTCTTTAGGACAGAGTTTTTTCCAAGGTCTCTCAGTCTCTGCACATTGTCCAGTTGTTGGTCTTTGTATGTGTTCCTATCTACTGCAGGAAGAAGCTGCTCTGATGATGGCTGAGCAAGACACTGACTTACGAGTATAGCAGAATGTCATTCCAGGCCATTTTCTCACTCTGTCTCTCAGTGTTTAGTTTTCCACTAGGTCTATGGCTGAACTAGTCTCAGGTTCTTGGTCATCGGGACACCGTCATGCATCGCATGGAGTAGGTCTTAAATCCAGGTAGTGATTGATTACTTAAATCAGACAGGGGTTGGGTACTCCCATGACTTGTGTGCCACCATTGCACCCGTGTATCATGCAGGGAGGTCACCATGTGACACAGGGGGTGTAGCTGGTTGCTGTCTACCCTAACAGAGTGCCTTCCTGTACCACGAACGCTTGTCAGTAGGGTGAAGGCCCTAGTTAGGCTCTGGCTTGACTCGTCTGTGTCCAGTGGGTGTTTAGCTGTTGTGACTTCAGCAATAGAGCCTTACTCTCAGTTTGTGGAGAACAACCAACAGGCTCCACCATAACCCGAGTTGTTCATGGGTTTCCACAGGGTCCCTTGGCCAACAACTTCATTAGATGTGACTCATCCCTGCCACTGGGGTTCACTTAGTAACTAACGATATCTGTCTAATTGGGGCTTTCTCTCCTCTGTTATTTGGTGATTCCATTTCAAATTATTTCTAATACATATGTTTTAAGAAGCTATTTTTAACAGTAGGCTTCCATATGGACTCTCGAATGGCCCTTAGCTTTATCTGTTCCTTCTTATATTCCCTCCCTTGCTTCACCCTTCCCTCTCCAACCCCATGGAGTCCACCCACTCCATCCCCATTGAGTCCTCACTCTCCACCCCCATGGAGTCCTCGCTCTCCATCCCCATAGAATCCTCCCACTCGTTCCCATGGAGTCCTCCCTCTCCATTCCCACGGAGTCCTCCCACTTCATCCCCATGTAGTTCAACTCCATCCCCATGGAATCCTCCTCTCCATGCCCATGGAGTCCTTCCACTCCATCTCCCCCATGTTTCTTTCTAACTATATATTCTATTTCCCCTTCCCTGGGCAACCCATTCCTCCCTGCTAGTCCCTTACTCTATGCCTAACCTCTGTGGTTATATGAATTGTAGCCTGCTTGCTGAAGGCTTAAAAGCTAACATCCACATACACCACATCCATACATATGTACATATATATCATCCATATAATATAAGCTAACACACACACAACACATAAGTAGAATTGCTACAAATGTAAATGTCACACTGTGGAGCCAATAAGTGAACACATTTTAACACACACACACACACACACACACACACACACACGGAAAATATCTTTGTTTACAGAAAATCATTCGAGTTAACAGGAACATTAGAGCTATAATTTCTTAATTTGAAGAATAGTCTTTTGAATTTAGTACCATTTGTTAAGATTGCCTTACTTTGGTATCAAAAAAATTATTGTTGTTGCTATTAGTAATTATAATTTTAAATTATGCTAATTTTAAATCTAGACTGGAAAGCCAGTATTCTGAGGCAGGCTTCTCTCTTCAACGTTTCAGAGGTGACGAGATTCGTGTCAGTGGCTGATAGAGCCATTGTTGTGGAGTATGTGGTCAGCTCTGTGCTGACATTAGAGCTTCAGATTGCCTTGAAAATCATGTTCCCAGAGCGGAGTGCTCCTCTGGATTGCCTCATCAGCTTCTTTGAAGGTGAAGCTCTACCCTCTGCCGTCATTACATCCTCACTGTTTCCTGCCCCCTTCCCTGTCATGAACGAGGATTTGACCACGAATAAAGCTAGGACGTGTGATGTCCTAGTCAAGAGCCGGTAGCTGTGACTGACAGGAGCTTTCATGTTGGGTGGGATTTCCAGTTCACACCACCTATGGTAGCTGGGTGTTGAAAGGGCCGTGCAGAGGTTCGCTGTTCGGTACATACTGCCTTTGGAATAGCCAGGCAGGAGCACTTGGCACCCATTCAGGTGATTGCTCTGGGTGGCCTTGGGAAGTTCCCAGTATTTCTTCAGAAGCTGAAAAGATATGTTGATATTGCCAACAGTTCTTGTCTAACGGTTGTCTCTATTGTTACAACCCAGGCCCCGTAGGTGGTTCTATTCCCGGTCTCGCTCTATTCTCTCTCAAACTATTTCTTCTACCTGCATTTTCTTCGGCCTGTAGTTCTTACAATTGATTTCACCTTCTCCAAACGGAATTAAAACAAAGATATATTCCGATCGTTACCAGCCAAACCTTTCCGGGCGTAGCCAGCAGTATATGCTTCCTGACTCTGTGCGCTTTTGAGGCATTCTGCATAAAGCGCTTGCGTCTGGGCAGCTGCACTGGGAGTCTCTCCACTGTCTCTACTGCGCAGACTCAAAAGGACTGCAGCTTTGGTGATCTAAACCTTGCATGGATTCTTTTGCTGTGTCTCATGAGATAAGAGAACCACAAACTGCTGGACCTGCAGGTCAGAATATTTTCCCCACATAGAGGAAGTCAGGGTAGATCTTGCATCCCTGGGATGCCCAGTGATAGTAGCCACAACCAAAGCTGACTCGGGTCATTCTTTTCATCATTCAGAGACCCGGGAAAACCTCCAGGTTTATCAGTATCCCCAGGCTACTGCTCGGTCCACCACCAGATGGGTCAATCTTCCACTGGGCTAGACCTTTCAAGAGAGTTGATGCTCATGTCCACAGTGCATACAATGAACAGAGCTGTCCTTAGGTCCTGCCATAAGCAGAACGAAAGTCTGAGAGGTTGGCGAAGATGTAGGCAGCCAAGATTTGGAGCAAGAATTGGCGCTTCCCTCAGATTCAAGAGAAAATCCTGAAGTTTTAGTCTATTGAGCCTTTTGTGCTGTAGGGAGGGATGGTGGTGAGGACTAGAAAGCAGGAGAGTGACAGTCACTGTCCGTGTGTGCAGAAAGCTTCGGGAGTCTTAAGGACAGTTCGATGAAAACTTGGGGTTCTGTACTTAACACGCTCAAAAGTTACCAAGAACTGGGTTTTATTTTCTGTCATGTCTTAGAAAATGAAACAGTGGAAATTAAAAACTCCAATGTGATTAAATCAGCTTATGCCCTGTGTGCCTCCCTCCACCCTGACCTTACTAGGCCTTGGGGTTGGGGATAAGGTGGAGAGGAAACAACGGCTGAGAGATTCAGGGAGCAGGTGAGAACTCCGCAGCGAGCTCATTTATTAATATTCCGCAGGTGCCTGTTATATTCTCCACCCACGTCCCATTGGTCCCAAGCAAACATGCCTTTTAAGTGGCAGTTCCTGGTTGGCTAGCATTTTGTCTGTATCCCCAGTCTTTAGGCTCTCAGGCAATTAGGTCTCATGCTGAAGTTGCCTCTGCAGTGCACCCCGGATTTGTGGGACGGTCACCGCTGCATTGTCAGTAAGGCCTGCCATTTCTTCTACGTGAATCCCTTACATGAGAACATTTTAATGAAAAATAATGACTTTCAAAAGCAGAGAAAAACCATTGATTGTATTATTTTATTTTTTGAGATATATTTCTAAATTTATTCTTTTGTTTGTTTGTTTTTGTTTTTTCTTGCTGAAAGATATTTTTTATTAGATGTTTCCTTATTTACAATATCTCCTTTCCCGGGTTCCCCTCAAAAAAAAAAAAAAAAAGAAGAAAGAAAGAGAGAGAGAAAGGAAAAGAAACAATCCCCTGTTCCCTCCCTCCTCCCCCTGCTCACCATCCCACCCCTCCTGCTTCCTGGCCCTGGCATTCCCCTACACTGGGGCATAGAACCTTCACAGGGCCAAGGTCCTCTCCTCCCATTGATGACCAACTTGACCATCCTCTGCTACACACATGCTGCTTGAGCCATGAGTCCCCCTATATGTACTCTTTGGTTGGAGTTTCAATTCTAGCATATAAAATAAAAATGCATTATTAAAAAAAAAGTACCCAGGGCTCAGGGATTGCAATCTCTACTGCTCTTGTGGAGCAAGTGCTGGATGACAAGAGCCTGAGATTATTTTATTTTTTAATAAAATAAAATAATTTTTATTTATTTTATTTTATTTTTACAATTTATTTAAAATTTATATAAATTTAAATTTATATAAATTAATTTTATATATAAATATAATATATATTATTAATATATATTAATATAGTATAT
>NW_022196896.1:132723023-132728957 GCF_008632895.1 Mastomys coucha | reverse complement strand
TAAATATTTATATATATAAATATATATAAATATAATATATATTAATTTTTATATAAATATAAATTTATATTTATTTTAAATTTATTATAAATTTATTTATTTTACAATTTTATTTTATTTTTATACACATATTTATGTGTATGTCTGTGTGGAGGTACCAGGTGTGGATGTTCAAGTCCCCTGCAAGAACAGTAGAGATTTCAAGCCCTGAGCCATGGGTACATTTTTTTAATAATGCATTTTTATTTTATATGCTGGAATTGAATCCAGGTCCTCTGGAAGAGCATTCACGACTCTTAACTACTGTACTGGCTAGTTTTGTGTGTCAACTTGACACAGGCTGGAGTTATCACAGAAGGGAGCTTCAGTTGGGGAAGTGCCTCCATGGGGTCCAGCTGTGGGGCATTTTCTCAATTAGTGATCAAGGGGGGAGGGCCCCTTGTGGGTGGTGCCATCGCTGGGCTGGAGCTCTTGGGCTCTATAAGAGAGCAGGTTGAGCAAGCCAGGAGAAGCAAGCCAGTAAAGAACATCACTCCATGGCCTCTGCATCAGCTCCTGCTTCCTGACCTGCTTGAGTTCCAGTCCTGACTTCCTTTGGTAATGAACAGCAATGTGGAAGTGTAAGCTGAATAAACCCTTTCCTCCCCAACTAGTTTCTTGGTCATGATGTTGTGCAGGAATAGAAACCCTGGCTAAGACAACTACTGAGGCATCTGAACATACGTGTACACACACACACATACACACACACACACTCACACACATACACACTCACACACACTCACACACAGACACACATACCCACACACTCATACACACATATACACTCACACACATACACACACACATTTTCTTAGACCCACCTCCTGTGCTTAGATGTTCCAGCTGTTGGGATGTCTCCACATAGCATCCTCAAAAGGATTGCCTACAGAAAAGAGAGCAACAGAGACAGCCCATGAAATAGGATCAAGGTTCTACTTGAAAGGTTCTAGGGACCTTCCGAACCTCAGGAGATTCCATTTGGCGGGTACCTGAATTTGGCTATCATTCTGTAGCATGAGCCTCCAGCTGGGTTTTTCTGAAGTTTTGTATTTGTTTGTCTCTTGCCTTAGACACTGAGTCCAGGTCATAACACATGTTAACCATACACTCTACCACTGAGGTGATCTCCCAGCCCAGGACTTACCTTTTTCAGGTAGTAAACTAACTGCAACAAGATTTATTTTCTAGGTGAAGCCATCTGTCAGCGAAATATTTGTGTGTCTATTACCACTATAAAACAGTATCAGCAACAGGCAGGGAATAGAAAACCCCCACATTTTCACTAGTCGACATATGAAGGAAGAAAATATGTGACGCATGCGTGATGGAATACAGCTCAAACATGAGAAGGAAAAAATTAGGTTGTGAGGATACAGATGGAACTGAGACTGCTGGGTTAGGTGAACAGGCACAGAAAGACAGACAGATACAACATGCCTCACTTATGTGGAATCCAGGAACTGACCTGAAGGCAAATAAAAGAATGCCAGGAATCAACGGCTGGGAAAGAGGGAGGTCGGTCCGCCGGTGCTAAGTTGTGTTTAAATGGAAGTGTACTCTGATTTTTTTTTAATTGCACAGTGCATTTGTTATAGATACTGACAGTTGCTGCATATTTCACAGATATGTAGTCTATACCTCAGTGGGAATGTCAGGTCTAGGGATGGGGCTAGAACAGTTAGAAACAGAGAGGGATGCTGACCCTAGGATGTGAGGAGAGAGCACATGGAGAGAGAGGACAGCAAAATATCTGGCATTGAACCTGCACCTCTAATATCATGAAGTCCAACGACAGGAGAGAGAAAAGGTGAGGTAAGCCGGTGGCCACTTGCACTTTCTTCTCCACCTCAGGGTGGGTGAAGGGTTTGAATGCTGATGTGAGGCCAGCTGAGATGTGAGAAAGAAGGTCCTGGTGGTCATGTGACTTTAAGAAAACAACTTTACAGGGGTGAAGGTTTGCATACGCTCAGGCCAGGGGGTGGCACTATTAGAAGGTGTGGTCCTGTTGAAGTAGGTGTGTCACTGTGAGTGTGGGCCTTAAGACCCTAGTCCTAGCTGCCTGGAAGCCAGTATTCTGCTAGCAGCTTTCAGATGAGGATGTCAATCTCTCAGCTCCTCCTGCACAGTGCCTGCCTAGATGCTGCCATGCTCCCACCTTGATGATAATGGACTGAACTTCTGAACCTGTAAGCCAGCCCCAATGAAATGTTGTCCTTTATAAGACTTGCCTTGGTCATGGTGTCTGTTCACAGCAGTAAAACCCCAACTAAGACAATGGGGATGGGAGAGGTGAGCACCAGGCTGAGGAGAGCTAAAGAGAAAAAAAAACAAAAACAAAAACAAAAACAAAGTGAGGAAATAAAGAGAGCTGTTACCAATGACTCATCAACATGAAAGGATCAGCTGAACATCATCTCCACTGGAGACCTCTGCACTCTCTAGTCTCACTGCCTGGAATCTCCCGGCTACTCCCCTCCCTGCCACACATCTGGCCTTGGTCACTTTCTCCACACACTTTGGATCTCAGCTCTCATCATTTAATCAGAGAGAACTTTTCTGAATCCTCTGGTCTGTCACTTTGGAGGAGTTCTCTCTCCTGTTACAAGTTTTCAAGCCGTATTTTTTTGATCCTCCTATAAAGCACACTACACATAAAATACGTTAAGTTCCACAAAGACAATAGATTGCCCTTTGTCTCATCTCAGTATCTACCACATTTAGCTTAGGGATACGAGTATCTACCCAACGGTCATTGTTTAACAACTTTGCATTTATAGAGGAAATGCATGTTGTCTTTTGGCACCCTGGATAGCTGTCATAGTCTCATGTCATTTTATTACTTCTGTAATTCGCTGTTCTTTATACAGATTCCTGGCACCCATTCACTCTTTACAATACAAAGCTGTATCAGGAATACCTCAACAAGTATCTATAAGCTTTCGGTCTAAAAAGATCCTCTGAGAAGGAGGATGGCACAAGCAAACATCTACTTATAAACACAACAGGCTAGACACAGATTCTTACACCCTTTACAAAAGGTACCTTGTAATTAGTCACAGACTTGACTAGGAAGCACAAAACTATAAAAATTCCTGGAGGAGGACACAGTAGAAAGCACACGGGAACTCAGGATGAGCAGCAACTTTGTAGACAAAGCCATCCAAGAAAGAACTGATATATTGGACTTCATTAAAATGGAAAAGTTTTGCCCTGTAAGCACATCCATCATAATGAAAAAGGAAGCCCCAGAGCAGGAGAGCACTGTGGCAGACATAGCTGTAAGATCATATGAAATGCCATGATACACATGTTAGAATGGGCAAGCCCACGTCACTGACAGTATCGGACGCTGATATAAACACAAAGCAACAGGAACTCTGTGACAGACAGCGTCATGGTTCCTTAGGAGAGCGCACTCCTGCCATGATGCAGTATTCACACGTACCCTCAGGAGCTGGAAACATCTCCACAAAGACAAGCAGTGCCAACCAAGATGCCCTTTGCCAGTTAAATGGGCAAACAGAGGCACATGCAGACAGTGGGATAAAGGGAGTGAAATCTCGGGCTTGGAGAACACTCAAGAGTATAATCACAAAGTGAAAGAAACCAACCTGAAGAGGCCACAGACCATAGGATTCCAACTCTGAGGCATTACAGGAAAAGTACAACTGCAGAGACCATTAAGTGGTTTCCAGAGCTCAAGAGGCAGATGATACACAGGGCACAGAAGAAACCTAGTGTGGCAAAGCGATTCTGCATGACACCATAAGGGTAGATATGCCATGTACATCTGTAAAATGCATGCCAATCATGAGTCAGGGGTGTAAACTGTGGACATTTGAAAGACCAGTGACGGTCTGTGTAGGTTCATCAACCTCGACTCGGGTACCACTCTGGCAGCCTGTGCTGATAATGGAGAGCTGTGCCTACATAGAGGCAGGAGGTATGTGAGATATATTTTAGTTATATTTCTATTGCTGTGTTAAAACACTATGGCCATGGCAGCTTCTAGAAGGAAAGGCCTATCTGGGTTTCTGCTTCCAGAGGGACAAGAGTCCCTCAGCATCACAGTGAGGAAGAAGAGCAGCAGGCAGGCATGGCGGCAGCAACAGCTGAGAACCCACATCTCTAGCTGCCTCGGGGAGCAGAGAGAGGGAGAACAACCTGGGACTGACATGCAGTCTTGAAACCTCAAAGTCTGCATCCAGTGATGTACTTCCTCCAGCAAGAGCACAGCTTCTAAACTTTTGCAGACAGTACTACGGACTGGGCACCAATTATTCCAGTGCCAGAGCCCATAGGGGACATTCTTATGCCAACTACCGCAGGCTACCACTGCACCTTTTAGTGTTACGAGGGACCTAAAACTGCATCTCCAAAAAAAGACTTTTTTAAAAGTAACTTTGGTAACAAATTTGAAGGCAAAAAGTTCCATAAGTCTGCCCCAATGCTAAGAGCCACGTAGTGTTTGTAAAACTGATATTCCCAAAGGCCCACAAAATGCCACTCTTGAAGAGCAAGAATCCAGCACTCATGTGTCTAATCATCTATTAACCAGATAACATCAGAGGGACACTCTAACTCTTTGGCTTAGTATCCTTATCTGTAAAATGAGGTATCATTACACACAGTTTTTTTGTCTACCAAACAGGATCATTACCACCAATTAAAATAAAGTATGTGAACACACTTTGAACACTGAGAATCTGAGCCACCATCGCCATGGTAGTGCCTCCCAGGGACAACTCCGGTTACTTTGATGGAAAGATGAAAATGTTTTCCTCTCTTCAAAGCTTGTGTCCCTGTAAAGACACTTGCAGTAAGAGTAGATGGCCTTCAACCTTATGGCTCGCCCAGGAACCACTTCCCCCGGGTGTCTCCTCACATCTGTTACCTTTTTCTATTTGCCTCACATGGGAAGAAAATAACTCATTTGGGATCTTGGGCTCTCTAAGCATAAAGTGTACTCTCCTTTCTCTTTAGAAACAGAGAATCTAAAAACATGAAACTTGAGAAGTTTATGATGCTGTGGGATTGGAGGTAACCAACATTTTGCCTAACAGGAAATGGTGAATGTGAAAATGCCCGTGCGTGCAGAGCAAAGCCTTTCCCACTTAACTACGTAATACATAGAGGAAACACACCATGGTTTTCATGCGCTTCAGGAGCCTCTCCTGTGTTACTCCACAGTCTCTCCTTGTGAGTTCAGATGCCTGTTGTTAGAGTGCAGGGGTATAGACACTCAGTGAGCGTCATGCTTGCTCTCTGCCACTGTGTAATGAACAAGCAGTTAACCGACTTTCCCACAGGATGCTTTGCAAAATAGATAAGACGGGAAAACAATTAGCCCATAGTAAATAGCCAATAAAGATGACCGCTATCAATATATGTATATTATACATTATTCACAATGTTCTTATGAATTTATACTAGTAGTTATATATGTAGTTAATGTTAATTAATGTAAGCATATCATTTAATTGTGTCAATTGAGCACACAACTAATATGCCTGTAGTACATTTTCAGTGTCCTGCTCTTACAGGTCAGTGTGCTCCTTCATTCCTCACAAGGTTCAAGTGAAGTCTGAGGCTCACTCCCTCAGGATGAGGCCTTAATTAGAGATGTGGCCATTGCCAAGGTCATCTGGTAAACAGAAGGGCCATAGGGCGGCCACTCTCCAGCATTGCTGGTACTGGATAAAACAGGGTTGCATAGAGACTAGCATACACACAGGGAGATTGTCCTGTGAAGATGAAGGCAAAGACAGGAAGAAGCAGTGGCTCTTGGCCTGATCTACTAGAAACTATATGAAAGGCTTCAACAGAGTCCCCAGGATAGATATCAGGAGTTTGCAGCTAGGCTGCTAGGGAAGGGGAGGAGGAGGGGGAGGA
>NW_022196896.1:132698506-132722959 GCF_008632895.1 Mastomys coucha | reverse complement strand
GAGGGAGGAGGGAAGGAGGGGGAGGGAGGAGGGGAGGAGGAGGAAAGGAGAGGAGAGGGAGGAGGGGGAGAGAGGGGGGAGAAGAGGAGGGAGGGGGGAGACAGAACTGCTTCTCTAGTTTGTTCCTTTCTGTTTTCTAGCAGAAGCCATACTGATCTTGTTTACTCTTCTCTTAATCTTCCATCTACATTTTGGCTAATTTTTCTCCTGACAGCCCTAAAAACTTTCAATGTCTTTTTCATTGAAGATCCTCAGTTTCGTGTCTCAACTGCTAGTGCAGAGTGCCATGGGAAAGACAGATACTCAGTAAATAAAAGTTTGAAGCCAGTTTTCCAAACCCATATTTTATTGTCTTCGCTACCGGGAGAGGGGACGTTTTGAATAATGGGAGTCAAAGTTGTCTGGGTGAGCGGAGAGTTGTGTTTTGGTTGAGGTTTGTGGAAAGGGAACTTAAGATCAGAAGGCGGCCTGGGAATGTGTGAGAGCTAGGGGCACAGGCCAGGTTGATGACTTATGTCCCCTGGAGTGGGGGATGGAGCTTGACCAACAGCTTTGAGGTCAGTGCAGGATAGCAGTGTGACCTTTCACTGGGCTAGAAACCGTTGATGTCACAGGGGGAAGGAAAGTGTGGCTCTAAATCAAAATGTCCCAGAAACAAAGTTTGCTTGGATCTTGAAAGTAGAAAGGGGTGGAAAAGAGGAAGTGGAGAGCTGTTTACTTGTCTACCGTGTGGTCAGACCAGAGGAGGGGGCCATGACAGGAGTGAACCGGCACATGCTTGTCTATTATACCCACAATAACCAATTATAGCCTTGCTGTTCACCAATAGGTGAACGGATAAATGTGATACATTCACACAATCGAGTCTCACTGAGCCATAAACAAGAATGAAATAATGCTATTCTGAAGAAAAATGGTTGGAACTGAAGGCCACCGTGTTAAGCAAAATAAGCCAGGGCTGTTCTCAGGCAAAGGGCTTGCCTGTTGCTTGTATTGTTTTAGATGAAGTGTCACTATGGTGTCCAGGTAGCTGCCAGTTCATAATTCTCCAACTTTAACCACTCAAGAAGCTGGATTACAAGTGTGTACTACTACACCTAGCTTATAAGTTTTTATTTTAAATTTGTATGGTGGCACATGCTTTTAACCCCCAAATTAAAGAAGTAGAGGCAGGCAGATCTCTCTGAGTTTGAGGCCATCCTGATCTATATAGAGAGTTCTAGGCCAGCCTGATCTATATAGAGAATTCTAGGCCAGCCTGATATATAGAGAGAGTTCTAGGTCAGTGTGATCTATATTGAGAGTTCTAGGCCAGCCTGATCTATATAGAGTTCTAGGCTAGTATGATAGATATTTAGATTTGCTTCTTGATTTGAACCTGTTGTTATAAAAGGTTTTATTATTAATGATAATTTAAAATTTTCTTTAGTTTTTCAAACTACTTGAATGGCTTGATTTATATATATATATATTTGTACTGGCTGGTTTTGTGTGTCAACTTGACACAGGCTGGAGTTATCACAGAGAAGGGAGCTTCAGTTGGGGAAGTGCCTCCATGAGACTCAGCTTTGGGACATTTTCTCAATTAGTGATCAAGCAGGTAGGGCCCCTTGTGGGTAGTGCCATCCCTGGGCTGGAAGTCTTGGGTTCTATAAGAAAGCAGGCTGAGTAAGCCAGGGGAAGCAAGCCAGCAAGGAACATCTCTCCATGGCCTCTGCATCAGCTCCTGCTTCCTGACCTGCTTGAGTTCCAGTCCTGACTTCCTCTGATGATCAACAGCAATGTGGAAGTAAGTTGAATAAACCCTTTCCTCCCCAACTTGCTTCTTGGTCATGATGTTTGTGCAGGAATAGAAACCCCGACTAAGACAATATTTAACCATTGATCCCTTTGGAAATATCATATACCATATAGGGCAGGACCTGTTATTTCACCTTATCAGGGAGTGTCAGGGGGTATACTAAGGTGGGTGTTTGGGGGCAATGAAGCTCAGACCTATATAAGATACCACTTCTGCATCAAAGTGTTCTCGTGAGAAGAATCAGGGCACTTCTGAAAGACAACTAAGTAATAAACATTATGAATCTGTATGGAAAATAATCTAATAAAGAATTTAATTCCTCCTAACTGATTTTAATGATCTACCCGAGTACATAAAGATGAATACATACATGCAGATATGAACACACATATACACACATTCATGTATACACACAAAGAGAGAGAGGGGGGACAGAATATGATACATGAGAGAAGAATTAACTTTCTTTTAATTGACAAAAATATCAACAATTGTGGTAATATGATCTTATAGGATAGGAGTCAGGAGTCTCACGTGAAGTGATATCATAACTAGATTCAAAGGATGACAGAGACTTAATGAAGAAGGTAAAGAGGAGGGCATTCCCACCAAGGGAACACTTCACAGCACAGCAACAACCACCATGGTTTTGACAATACTGGCCTGTGAGCTTTAATTTGCCAACTGCATTCAAGGCATGGTCAGCAAGCAAGGAAGGGTGCAATGCTAGATAGAAGCAAAGTCCAGGAGGTGAAGAGAGACTGTGCTTCTGGCTATGGAATTTCCCAGACTTCTAGCATGCCCGCTGCCACTCTGTGATCTTACCAAAAGAAGATCCGATGTTGGATTGGAATCCTCTCCACCTTTTATATTGAGAAAACATGAACCGTAGGACTCATGAAGGAGTTTCATCACTTCCCCTTGGCTGGATGGGAGCAGGAAAAGCTAAGAAAGGTGTGTGATAATCTACATCCAATTATGAGTGTCTTAGTTGGGGTTTTTAGTCCTGCACCAACATCATGACCAAAAAGCAAGTTGGGAAGGAAAGGGCTTATTCGGCTTATACTTCCACATTGCTGTTCATCACCATAGGAATTCTGGACTGGAACTCAAGCAGGTCAAGAAGCAAGAGCTGATGCAGAGGCCATAAAGGAATATTACTTACTGGCTTGCTTCTCCTGGCTTGCTCAGCCTGCTCTCCTATAGAACCCAAGACTTCCAGCCCAGGGATGGTACCACCCACAATGGGCCCTCCCCCTTGATCACTAATTGAGAAAATGCCTTACAGCTGGATCTCACGGAGGCATTTCCTCAAGAGAGGCTCCTTTCTCTGTGATAACTCCAGTTGTGTCAAGTTGATGCACAAAACCAACCAGTACAATGAGTGAGTGTCACCCTCTGTCAGGACACCCAAGGGGGACTCTGGCTTTGGAAGCCTACCAGGGAGTACAGGAGAACCGGTGTTCACTGTGGGTGACAGACAGGTACACGTAGACTATTCAGACACTACATATTAAAGTCTGATAGACTAGATCAGAAGACAGCAGGTAGGATCTCTTGATGGGATACAGCAGCTAAATTTGATTGGCAGATGACAATCAAAATACTCTTCAGACTGCCACTCACAGGTCTATAATGATGGGGGATGTGTTGATGGGTTTGGTGTAGGGGGTGGGTTTGTAGCAGGGGATGGGCTTGGTGGAGGGAATGGATTTGAGGGAGGGGATGGATTTGGTGGAGGTGAGGCGTGAACAAGAGATGGATGCTAACATCGTTGACTGGGAGGTCATTTCGTGAGGCAGCTCAGTGTCTGGGTTCCTACTTAAGCAAACTGGAAAGCAGCCCAAGGTTGGTTTTTCATCTTAATAGGATTGAATAGATGTTTCCCTGGGAAGGTTTCTGCACAGAAAAAATCACTGACCTAATTTTAAAAGTAGCTAGAAGCTTGAGTTCAATCCCAGAAGCCACATGAAAGATGGGCAAAGTACTGTCTACACATGTAATCTTCGTGCTTAGACATGGTGACGGCCAGATCCCTGAGCCTCGATCCTCCTCAACTTAGTCTACATGCTAAATTTCAGAACAGTGAGAGGTGTCTTAAAAAAGCAGGTGGCAAACAGGAGAGCGCTTGCTTCACACAGGTGGAAGGTGAAGATTGACTGACCTCCACACATGTACCACAGCAAGAATCTGCCCTCGCAGACACACATACGTACACACTGCACACAAAGACACATACACAAAAATATGTATTTTTATGTTTCATTGAGATACAAGAAAAGCTGTTAGTGTCATTTCCCTTCAAATTCTACAAAGTTAAATGTTTTCAAAGGTTAAAAATAATCCCAAAGCCACCACAAACAAGTTTTTGGACAAATATACTGATTTCAATGAAAACAAGAGATATAAACTGGCCTGGAAGGGCAGGGACCGCACAGCAGCAGTCCTGAGAACATCCTCCCTAGAAGCTGGCAATACCTGAAGAGAACTCTGTGCTTGCTGCTTTACTTTTGTCTCTTTTGCATGAGAACCCTGCCTGAAGGCCGTGATTGCCTGACAGAGACAGAAGAGGCACCTGGAAGGACGCCTGGATGGGACAACCAGCCTGACCAACTCACCTCCCTCCCCAAACTTCACCTTTGTCTCCGCCAGAGGTCCTTTCCAAGGGTCCCACTTAACAGCTGGCTATTGCCCCTCTCCTGAACCCCTCCCTCTGCACTGTTTCCTTCCTTTCTCTGAAACTCCTATAATGAAATCCTCCTTTCTGAAACTTGCCCTCTGTGGTTCATGAATGTCATTCTTCAAATTCTTGAGACAAGAATCTGAAATCCACTGACTCAGTGAAAGCTTTATGTGACTATGTGTGTGTTCAGCACCCTAACGTCTGAGCCAAGCCCATGCAAGAGTCCCAAGAAGGACCCTACTGCTCTCAGAGACACCCTGGTATTCCCACAGCAATTGTCTAAATTAGCACAGATAATGTAGTCTGTTTATTTTTGTTCCTAAAGACAAAACAAACAAACAAACAAACAAAACCCATTTAATTTTAGAAAGAATAAGAGGTTCTTGCCTTCATGACTTTTGCCAGGAACATAAAAGATACCTTTTATAACTGGGAGAGAATGAAGAAGCAGTCTGTAAAGATCTTCAACAAAAGACAAAGTTCTCTCTGGGAGAAAACAAAACAAAACAAACAAACAAACAAACAGAAAGATGGACCAGATTCACCCTGTCTCTTTCCCTACAAAAGAGTTTTCAAGAAGAGGTGTGCCTATTAATGTTTAGTAACTGACTCTCTGGGAAAAATTGTACGTGTCACATATGTTTACTTTACATATAAAGTGCATACTACAAAATTTAAAAATGGGTTCAGGGAGATGGTTGATTATACACTTGCCATATAAGTGTTAAGACTTGAGTTTGGATCACCTTACCCATGTAAAAAGCCAAGTGTGGTAGGTAGTGTGTAGCTACCTGTAGTCTAGCTCTAAGGAGGTCAAGAGAGGGAGAACCCTTGAGGTTCAGCCTAGCTGGTCAACTACTACCAGATTAGTGAAGTCAATGTCTATTAAGAGACCCTGTCTCAAATGAACAAAGCAGGTAGTTACAGAGAATGACACTTAGTGTTGATCTCTGGCCTCCACATTTATGTGAATACCTGTGGGGGTCCAGCTCCTGACAGTTCCTGAGGAACATGTATACCACCCATGCACACAAAACAAAATAAAAATACACTACACCCATCTTTGTAAACTCCACATCACCCAAAGTTACCCAAAGAAGCTCTTGGTTTCTGCTGAGCCTTTGGCTCTACAGACAACCTACAGCAACAGTGGATGGTGTGTGCTTCTATCATGGATGTTGCTTCATGTGTGTCTATGAACAAGTGGCTGTTGAGGGTAGAATAAAAAAGATATACATAAGACAAGACTCTCTGTAGACAACACAAATATAGCCTGTAGTTTTTGCTACCCTGCTTTAAGCTCAGGGCAGATCATGCAACCAGCCCCTTGGATCCTCAGATGAAACACACACACACACAGACACACACACACACACACACACACTAGCTTATTTTTCAACCTACCTTATTGACTTAATTGCTGGGCATTTCTAGTCTCCCACCTGAGGAAACAAGCAGACTAGGGCCACTCCACCCTCGATCTCATCTGGCTAGTCACCTTTTCTCCCTCTGAAGCATGAGGAAATCTCCCTTTTCCTTTCTGCTTCCCTTAAACTCCTGCAGGGACCTGGAAGTCCCGCCTCTTTTCTCCCTCCCAGCAATTGGCTTCTGGCATCTTTATTGATCGATCAAGAACCAATTGTGGAACAGGACCTTAGAATCAGAACCACCCACTACACACAAGTCACTGATCTAAAGATTATAAGAGTAGTCTCTTATTTATCTGTTCTATTTACAATGTAATAGCTGCACACACACTTTAAGCTTAACTCTAGCTCATGAACAATCGATCAATTTTTGCAAATGTAGACAGTCATCAACTCAGTCAAGACCTCAGTTTCAGTGTGTAGCCTGCTAACTTTCTTTTATGTAAATACCCTTATCAAGACTGATCCCAAGCTACCAGCATGATGTTCTTGAACTCAGCTCAGGGCTGCAGGGGAGATACGAGCAGTAGCAGACTACCATATATTTCTGTCATATAAGTAAAGGTGCAAATATCCTTGAAGGCATAAGAAATAATACATTTTAAATGACTAGAAAACATTTCTTTCTTTTCTGTATGAGTTATTTCTCTGTTGCTGTAATAAAACACGATGACCAAGACAACTAATAAAATAAAGTGTTTGATTCTGTGTTTCCAGAGGACTAGAGTCCTTAACAGTAGGACAAAAGCATAGTAGCAGGAATAGCTGAGAGTTCACATCTCCAAACATTACAGAGATATGTGCATCTCAGCAAGAAGTCACCTCACATACCGGGAAACGAAGGAAGCGCCATTTAACTATGCTAGCCCTGCTCTTGGCTAATGCCCAAGGAAGATGTGGCCTCAGACAGAAGATTCTACCACAGGAGACTGCATACTCCCTATGCTTATACACTCCACAAAAACTGTCATCCTTAAATCTCTGTCAGGTCCCAGCCCCAGATTACACTGCAAACACTTGTAACAGAGACAGGACACACAAGTTTGGCCACTTAAACAAATAAGAGATTCACACAACAAAAATATTAAAATGTTGCCAGAATTATTTTTAATACAGCAGTATCATCCTTTTTTGAACTACTGTTACTTGGGATCATTTTTGTCCACAAGGCATCATTATGTTTTTCTGATAAAAAGGGACTTAATGCCAGACCAGAATTTAATGGTGGTAGTGACCTGCAATGCTCCCCTTGAGCTGTTATGGGAATGAGGCCTAATGGTTGCTTTACATTTTAACATCCCAAATTTCCCTTTTCTCTAACAGGCCTGATTAGCATGTTATTTTGCTTTGGGACATTTGAGAGGCAATGTTCCTTAAGGTAAATTTCATTTCTGTAACTTAATGTCTCCTAAGCAAATCTATTAATAAATTCTTTATAACATTAGTTTAATTACTTTGAGTTTCTTCTACATCAAAACCCACAGAAGACAAAGAACATAATGGAACTGACTTGAGGCTCTGAAACCTGTAAGCCCACCTCCTCTAACAGGAAGTGACACACCTCTTCTAACAAGGCCACACCTTCTAATCCTTCCCAGCTTGTTCTACAAACTTTTGAACAATTATTCAAGCAGGGTCTATGCTTACTCAAACCACCATAATGACTTTTAATTTATTTAGTCACAAATTGGTATCGTTTACTTTTTAGTAACAGTTATGTTTAACAGGGAGCTTACCACATTCCTGGAAATTTAATGACTGGTTCTTGGGAACCAGTACAAACTAGCTCTTGAATATCACTGGCTGTAAATACAGGGAGTTTATTTGCTGACTTACAAAGGAATACTTGGAAGATCACATCCCCAGGCCTGGATATGACACACACAATGTCCAAACCACAATGAGATTGTATGCTTGGAAAGACGACAGCAGAAAGCAGCTTCCCAGGAACCAATAAATATAGTCTAGGTAGCATAATCATCAAAAACTCTGCAAGAACTCCTTAGCTAGAATCTTGATTTTAATAACCAGTTAGAATGCATACTGAAAGTGATATTTAACTTGAGTTTTAATGGAAGCACCAAGAGTCTATGTCCAGAACTTCTAACCCTGTACTCTGTAATAAGATCTCTGAGTGACTGAGAACACAGAAAATTAGTTGTAAAGTAGCTGGTCTGTGTTGTTTGTTTGTTTGTTTGGTTGGTTGGTTGGTTTTCTGAGACAGGGTTTCTCTAAGTAGCCATGGCTATCCTGGAACTCACTCTGTAGACCAGGCTGACCTCGAACTCAGAAATCTGCCTGTCTCTGCTTCTTAAATGCTGGGATTAAGGGCGTGCGCCACCACTGCCTGGCTTGGTGTGTGTTTTATTCAGATACTTGGTTCTCACTGAGGAATTGATGACAGTGCCTTATTCCACATGACTGAATGACCCTCCCTGCTCCAACTCCCTCTGTGCTACCATGACTCCAATCTACTGTGTCCTGAGATGTCAGCTGATGGCTCACAGTCTTGGAGACAAAGTGAGGCCTTTTTAAAAAAGTATTTATCATCATTATCATCATTAATATTATTATTTAAAAATATTGCCAGTTCTCCTTTACTGACAATACAACTAAGATATTTTATGTTGGTCATTTCAGTTATCTTAGGATTGATGGATAATGGTTAGCTACAGTGTGGCCCTCATTATTTTTAATTGTATTATGTGTGAGGGGAAGAGGAAAGGAGTAGGGAGAGAGGGAGAAGGAGAGGGAGAGGGAGGGTACGTTGTGCATGTGTGTACAGGTATGATTGCCTACAAAAGGGTATGTGAAGGCCAGATGTTGACATTGGCTATCTTCCTAAATTGCTTTTCACCTTCCTTTTGAGATAGTTTCAAAGAACTTGGAGCTCTCTTCTCTACTTTGGCTGGGCAGGAGCCCTGAGGTCAACCTGTCTCTATGCTCTGTCTACCCTCTACACTTACAGTTACAAGTATACGACAGAACCTAGATTTTTTTACATGGATTGTAGGGATCTGAACTTAGCTACTCATGCTTAGGTAGTAAGCACTTTACCCTTTGAAGTGTTTCTCGTAACTAGGTCCTTTCTTATCCACAAACCCACAGTCATCTCTGCATCCTGGAGTTTTTGTATCTGAGGACTGGACTATGCAAGTCAGTAGCTCTCCATATATTGCATTCCCTGGGTCTTTGCTTGGGTTTAGCAATGATAATCAGGCCAAAATGGGACCTCTGTTAGATCTCCATCCCAAGAAGATCTTTTCTTCTTTCCCTGTGCCGGGAGTGCAGACAGAGATGATGAGTAGCCATGTTACAATCACAGAATCTGCTTGCTGTACCGTGAGGGTGAGAAGACACAACACTGAGATGCTGAGGTTTCTACTAGTAAATGTTCACACTGTGTGGGAAGGCAGGTGTCTTCGTTACTCTGCTGTCTTTTTTCTGTTGCATGTGATAAAAACACCCTGACAAAGGCAACATAAGGGAGAATGGGTTCATTTTAGCTCAGGGTTCAAAGGTTGCACTGCTTCGTGCTAGTGAAGTCAAGAAGGAGCTTGAGAGAGATGCTCACATTTTATCCAGGGTCAGGCAGAGAGCAGTGAACGACTGTTCTCACTCACTCTCTCCTTTTTAAGTTAGTCAAGATTCTAACCTAGGGAATGGCACCACTCACAGTGGGCATGTCTTCTCACCTCAGTTAATCCAATCAAGATAACTCCACACAGGCCCAGAGGCAAGCCCAACTCCTAGGTGATTCTAGACACTACCCCAAACCCCTCCCATAGCAGTCACGAGCAGGCACTAAGGCCACAGGCAGAGGTGGGGTCTCTTGGGTACCCAGGACCATTATTTTCACATTCCACTTCTCAAGAAAAATGGCATACCACATCGTGTTTGACAATGTACTTGGTATACAGCACTGGTTATGGTATTTATAATTATGATGTTCTCTCCCATTTTCTCTCTACTAACTGGGTGGGGATAAGTGAGTTTGTCTTTATACCCTGCTTACAAAGTCTGGATGCAAGACGATGATCGTTTAAAATCGTGACAGCTTGCTCCCTAAAAACTTGACAGCTTTTCACCCTTATACAAACGGAATGAACATCGGTTTGGATTTGATGACACTATCACTTATGGGGAGTAGCGGTCACTTGAGATCTGGCAATTTTTAAAAAATTTCTCCTAAGTGACTGAGAAGAGGCTTAAGATGATGAGCTATCTGAGAGGGAATTACAAGGCCTTTCACAGCAACACTTCAGAGAACCCAGAGTCCCTTTGTTCTGTATTCATCTCAGCAGCTGATGGGAGAAAGGCTGCATTTCCTAACTTAGAGAAAACCTGTTACCTGGTGACTGCGAATCTTGTCCAAAGAAAATAGGACTGTGAAGGCAACTCTACTGGCAGCAATTTCACAGCAGTCTTTTAGATCTCCTATAAGCTCTTCCTCCGCAGCCGCTTTTCCTTTCCTTCTTTCCTCCCCCTCCCCTCGGCTCTCTGTCTCTCTTTCATTTTGACAAGGTCTTGCTATCTAACTGGGTCCAGCCTCTAACTCAAAATCCCCCTGCCTCAGATAGGAAGTCTGGATACTTCCCTCTTCTTGAGTGGCTTGCTCCTATGGTTCTGATAAAGAAGGCTGTGCTTGGTGGTGCTGGGGCATTCCTGGGCGGAGCATTTGGATGTAGCCATTGACTGGAAAATCTAATTATCAACCTATAGTATAAGGGTTGAGAGGAAATGTATACAGCTTTCCATGGTATTCTGCTCATTTATAAACATACTCATTCCTGATTTACTTATTAAACATAAGTCTTAAGATCATTTGTGTGTTAATATCGCATATGCCACTCACCACTCGAGAGTTGCTACCAACCTCATACTCTCAGGGACAAAATATGCTGTGGTACTTTCTCTGTTGTAGTTTTCAACAGGATATCATACCCTGAGTTGGGGGGGGGGCTTCAGTGTGGATTCTATCGGGGAACTTCACAAACAGATCATTTAAGAGTACCACAGGCTCACAGGCTCACGGCTCACAGGTGAGGAAGCAGTTGTCCTCTCCTAGACCTGAAGATTCAGTTCTACAGCTATGGTGATATTTACCATGACACGTCTGTCTTCACAGTCTCTCAACCCAGCCAAATGTTCATCTTCTCTAAGACCAAGACCACTGGGTAACACTGTCTAGGACTTCTGAGACGCAGGAAGGACTGGCCTTGTAATTCTGTTTCATAGTAACCACAGTAACTACGTTATTTATGCTCTTATTTACAGGTATAGAAATGTACTGGCTGAAACTGGCCTACTTTAGTCACTGCGGAGCTTGCTCCGTTAGTCTGCTCTGCACAAGATGCTCTGCTGATTACAGAAGCCTCTGAGAAGCCCAAGTGCAAAAGTCTGGAATGGCAGCATTGTAAGTGGGGATGTCTCCTCAGGGCCATGACCACATCGTGGCCAGCTGGGCTGGATGACAAAGCACACTGACCAGGAATGCCACTCTGCAGTGTCTCCTGTGGCAGACAAGCCTCTATTTCCTGTTATTTCTTGTTTCTGCTCTATTTCACAACATGGCTTCTGTTAGCACATTTCACGTGGAAATACTTAGCCTCTGGAAGACACTGAAAACCCCTTACTGTTGGACTCATGGTGTTTGAGACTTGTTAAATTCCCCCTGGAATCTTTCTTGGGTATTTCTAACAAAATCAGAGTTACAAGAATAACTTCTTAGATGTATAATTATAGTGAAAATCAGGGTTAATATCACAAAGGTAAAGAAGTGGAGCTCTCTCCTCTGTCTACCCTTATCCAAGCCTACATTCCTTCCACCAAATGGCCTTAAACATCCCTTGGAGAAACATGCTTTCAAATTACACTTTCAACTCAACAGGACCAAGAGATTCCATTCCTGCTGTGGAAGTATTACTGAATGGCGTCCTCTGTATGCTGCTTGAGGCCCAAGTCAGATAATATAGATCGGAACTGCCTTTTCTTATTTTAAAACCGTTTGATTTATAAACACTATTAGGAAATAGCACTCTTACTATTCAGGGCTCCATTCAGACAAACTTGAAAGTAGGCCTGGGTTTCTTTTCACCAATCACCAGGCCTTCATCGGACTTTCTGCAGCACAGCTCTCTTCCCAGACAGTAGAAACCATCACCCATGAAAGACTCTCTTTGCCAGTGCCGCAAGGCTAATCCTCACTGCCAGAGGCTTCACCAATCCTGCTCCAGTAAACACCAGATTTGTGGCATCCAACCCTGGTATGTGGATGCACCAGATGTACCTCGTCATGTGTATGATCTTGGGTCTTCCTTACTGTTGGGCAGTAAGCAAAACGGTCTGTAAGGACCATGTTTCTCAACACACAGCAACTGTCAAGTGGAGGAGAAGCACGTGGCCCTAGCATGATGTTTATATAATGCAATGTTCTTATTCCCTGTATCCTGAGAAGAAGGCAGGGGAGTTTAGAATCTGTGAATTTTGTAAGAAACAGCCAGCAAGACTGTATTTGCATTGCATTCTTTGTTCCCCAGCATCGACTTTCAAATCTCTGCTATCCCCTGGGTATTTCTAAAACATTCTTTCCTGTATTAATTAGCCAAGTTTCTGTGGCTGCAACCCAGGAACTCTCATAAGGAACCTTGGCTTTGTGTTGGCCAAACTGCATGTTCCATCTGTCCTGAAGCCACTCTCTCACCTAGTTCTATATATGCATCACATCATGTTCTAGGTCAGGATATCTATCACACCCAGGGTTGCAGCTAACCAAGCAGGCAATGGACCTTTTACAATGAGCTAGCAACAGAGAGAGGGAATGCCTAGGTCCGTTTCCCAGCTCTAGCTCCAGACATCTGTGTGAATCCTTATTCACACAGTCATGGAAGCTATTGTCAACAGCTGCTCAATCTCACCATGGTCTTTCTCTCAGCTTCTGGATGCTGGCAGTAGACTTTATTCTTTCCCAGCATTCACTCTGCTCTGAAGGAGAGTGATGTCTTAGGGTTTTACTGCTGTGAGCAGACACCATGACCAAGACAATTCTTATAAGGAAAACATTTAATTGGGGCTGGCTTATTATATATCTATTAGATATGTTAGATCCATATCATCTAACTTGGGCCTCAAGCATCATCTACATTTTCATCTGAAGGTTGCT
Organism: Mastomys coucha; assembly: GCF_008632895.1. NCBI lineage: Eukaryota > Metazoa > Chordata > Mammalia > Rodentia > Muridae > Mastomys > Mastomys coucha. The sequence continues at coordinate 132,709,886 of NW_022196896.1, read as the reverse complement.
AGCAGAATACTGGCCTCCAGGCAGCTAGGATGAGGGTCTTAAAGCCCACACCCACAGTGCCACACCTACTTCAAAAAGACCACATTTACCCAAACAGGGTCATACCTTATAATAGTGCCAATCCCTGGACAGAGCATATACAAACCATCACAGATAGGGAGCATAGTGGGTCAGAGAAGTAAGGATTGCATAGTGCGAACTCCATGGGTCAGAGGGTCTATCAAAAGTCAAGTAGATTTTAATTTGCCCAGCTTGGGACCCTGGCAGATTTCCTGTCAGGAACTCAGGATAAAGTTTAAAGCTCTTCTAAGGCTCAGTTCCACCTGGGGTCAGAAAAATGTCTGTTTTCTTAACCTTAATAGTCTGCTCTCCATTTTGATTATCCAGCAAAGCTGCCTTTTTAAAAGATCTTTTCCGGGACCCTTTTCCAGTCTACATTACAGTGCCATTCTTCTAAAGTTTCCAACTGCTAATGTCTAATTGACAATTAAAAATACTCTGTCATTCATCTTTTAGAACATTTTTTCTTTCCTTTTTAAAAAGAATTATTTATTTAATGTATGAGTGTTCTGCTACATGTATACCTGCAGGCCAGAAGAGCGTGCCAGAGCCTATTACAGATGGTCACGAGCTACCATGTGGTTGCTGGGAATTGAACTTAGGACCTCTGGAAGAGCAGACAGTGTTCTTTAAACACTAAACTATCTCTCCAAGCCTTAGGATGATTTTTTAAAGGTTTAATTTTATTTTTTAATTTTGTCTTTATATATGTGCATTCGGTCTCTGCAGAGGCCCAAAGAGGGAGTCAGATCCCTGGAACTGAAGTTACAGATGGTTGTGAGCTACCATGTGGGTTCTAGGATCTAACTGGGGTCCTATAGGACGGCATACAGTCTTCATAACTGACAAACCATTTCTCTAGAGGAAATGCTAAAAGTTCCTCCCATGGGTGGTGCTGGCGGTAGCGATGATGGTAGAGTGTGTGTATGTGTGTGTGTGTGTGTGTGTGTGTGTGTGTGTGTGTGTGTGCGTGTGCGTGTGCGTGTGCGCGTGGATGAAAGTGAGTATACATGTGTGTGTACATATATGCAGAGACTGGAGTATCTCCAATCACTACCTACTTTATGGCTTGAGACAGGGTCTCTCACTGAGCCTGGAGCTCAATTCAGCTAAGTTAACTGGTCCCTGAGCCTCAGGAATCTTCCTATCTCTGTCTCTACATAATTTGAATTAAGGAGGTCTTCCACCACACCCAGCTTTTTACATGGATATTGGGAATACAAAAGCAGGTCTGTCTGCTACTGTGGCACACTTTCTGTCTACCGCACCATTCCCCCAGCCTCAGGAAATGAATTCTTTGATGAGTTTTTTCTCTAGCCATGTCTATGGCTGATATTCCCTCCCCCACCCGCCTGGGTCTATTAGCAGTGATTTATTTCCAATCAATAATGATTCAATTTATTTGCAGAAGTCCCTTATGTGACTCAGTTATGTCCGTCACATAAATAACTCATTGTGACCTGGCTGACTGGCTCTCATGGTGATATAATGTGCTTAACCCAATTACCAGATTGATCACAGAGCCCAGAATGGTTAATGAAGAAAAATAGCTCCAATCTCTCTTTAGAAACAGATGTCAAGGAAGCAATAGAGAAAGTCAGAGTGATCATAAAATTATGTCATTGTGAGAACATTCAAAGAAAAGAAAGTTATATGTTTTGAGTTGTGAGTATCAATGTCTAAAAATACTTAAGAGGAACCCTTTAGGGTTCATTAGCTTAACAGAGGACGAAGAATTTACACAATACCTTTCAGACACTAAAAATACTTGTCTTGGGCTGAGGGGGAGGGGTACATTAAATGGTTGAGTGTTTTCTGAGCATCCATGAAGCACTGGATTCGACCCCAGCACCACATGACTGACTGAGCTTGCTGGTAAATGTCTGTAATCCTGGAGGCACTCAGGAGTTGGTGAGCAGAGGATCACAAGCTTAGGGTGTGCTTAGCTCCGCTGAAAGTTTAACAAAGCCAGCCTAGGATATCAGATCCTGTCTCAAGAACAAACATCAACAACAATAACAACAACCTCATTTTACTAAAGTATTCCTTCTCCATCTAAACACAGTTGCAGAGTCATCTGTTTCAGTCTTTCCAGAGGACTTGGGGTCAAGGTGAGGTGAAGTGAGCATGTGGCCAGGACCCTCTCTCTGAATTACAACTGGGTCTTCATTTCCTGAAGCTCAGGGCACTAGGCGACCTTCCAAGCAGTACTTCTGCCAGACAAGCCATAAGGCCACAAAGGGCACTTTTGTCCATGTGAAGGTTTTACACAAATGTCCTGTTTTCTTGCATTTCCTAATAGTATCGGGCATGGTGCGTTATCTCCATACCTTCCAATCATCAGAGCTGGGGCAGCCTGGTATTCACTGAGGTTTGGATTCCAAGGATATCTCTGGAAGGGTTGAAAGGGAGACCCCAGTGACTGGAGTAAAAAACATGAGAGAAGGGACTGAGTGCACATTTATCAAGTGTGTGTGATGCTGTCTTAGGGTTTGTATTGCTGTGAGGAAACACCATGACAGAAAAGGAAGCTGGGGAGGAAAGGGTTTATTTGGCCTACACTTCCACATTGCTGTTCATCATTGAAGGAAGTCAGGACAGGAACTCACACAGGGCAGATCCCAGAGGCAGGAGCTGATGCAGAGGCCATAGAGGGGTGCCGCTTGCTGGCTTGTTATTATAACTTGCTCAGCCCGCGTTCTTATAGAACTCAGGACCCAGGGTAGGGACGGTGCCACCCACCATAGGCTGGGCCCTTCCCCATCTAATTAAGAAAATGCCCTATAGCTGGATCTTATGGAGGTGCTTTCTCTATTGAAGTTCCCTCCTTTGAGATAACTCTAGTTTGTGCCAAGCTGACATACAACTGGCCAGCACAGTTATGTTTACTAGTTTGATAGATGTTTTAAAGATAAGCTCTTTGCTTTTCTACCAATTTGGGGAGGATATTTGGTTAGCTCTCACATTTCCAGGTAGGGATGAGAACAGTATTTCCAGTGCGTGGCAGTGCCATTATCTAGACCCAGACTCGGCTCTCTGGCCTTTCTGACTGTTCTCTTCTCTGCACTCAGTACGTAGTCTTGTTGCACCCAGGGCCCCCATATTCTGTAGGTCTCCAATGCATCTTTATGCCCACCGACAGACAGAGCTACGTCCAAAAATCTGTTAACCCTCAACACATTCTAATAGCAGATAATGAGTATAAATTATACACACACCTATAAAGAAATATAATGCGCCAAAATAAGTGTAATTACCACTTAATTATTTTTATGCTAGTGGTATTTAACCTTTAGCATACTAAAAGTTACACAAAGAAACATAAATTGAGCCCTGCTTATGTGCTTACATCAAGTAAGGAAGTATGCATTTTACATCTCAGGAAACCTTTTATGTTAACACCTAAAGGCCTGGATTCAGGGGGCAGACAGCCTGATATGAGTTGGAGCCTTGCTACATCCTGACCTGGTGTCCACAGTCCGGATGTAACTGGGTGCTTCAAACACCTGCTGAAGCATCTGCGGGCTGACGTTTTAACACCTACAGCAGAATGGGACCTGGTGCAAGGCAAGCTCCTTCCTTTCAAATGTGCAGAAACAAGTCTACAAACTAGCATGTTGCTCGGGGTCCCATGGTTGGCTGGTGTTAGGCTGGTGTGGACACCCATGTCTCCTGATTCTAAGCCCAGTGCTTGGCACAGGGAACTCAAACTTGCTGCCACTTATCCTAACTCCAACAAACAGAAAGTGCCATTTCAGAACGAATGCCCATGGTCCACTGTCCAGATAACTTTATTTTCCCGAAGGTCCTCCGGTGGACTTGCTTCACCACCTGGCCACCTGTCACTACCTTATGCTATCATCCCTAGCCTGAAGGTCTTCTTTAACCCTTGTCTCTGCTTCTTCTCTTTCAATCCCGGGGATCAGTTAGAATCATTTAGGGCTACCATCGAGGTCACAGCTTCAGGGAGAATACTCCCCTCCCCGTAGTGGATAAGCCTGAGGATTGGTGCACAGCCTTTCTTCCCATCTTAATAGATTTCTTGCTGGTTTCTCTTTTGGGTTACAGATGATCTGATCCAGCCCTTAGAGACTATAAGTCACATCAGGTCTGCCCATCTGAAGGGCTCATAGAAGGAGCTTGAATAACACATTCAGCCACACAACATGTGCAGTCTAGCATCTTTCTGAAACCTGAAAACTCAAGGATGCTGACAAGAGCTACACTTTGTAGCTCACACAAAAATGATACTACACACAGAACTTGGTTTTTGTTGGCCAATTCAGTGCTATGAAGCAATATGAATTCACTTGTAAGAATCCCTTGGCTAGCCTGAAAGGTAAGAAGCTCTACCCTGAAGAGTACTATCCACTTCACCAAGTCACTTGTATCCCACCCGTTCATTCAATTTGTTCATCCATTCATCACCAAGCCTTCTGTCCTAGTTAAGGTTACTATTACTGGGATGAAACACCATGAGCAAAAGAAACTTGGGGGAGGAAAGGGTAAGGGTTTATTTCCCTCACAGTTCCATATAACCGTTCTTCATCAAAAGCACTGAGGGCAGGAACTCAAGCACTGAAGGAACCTGGAGGCAGGAGCTGATACAGGGGGGGATGGAGGGGTGCTGCTCTCTAGCTTGCTTATCATGGCTTCTTCAGCCTGCCTTCTTAAGAACCTAGGACTACCATTCCAGTACCAGTACCAACCACAATGGGCTGGGCCCTCCCCCCAGCAATCACTAGTTAAGAAAACACCCTCCCTACAGGCTTGCCCACGGACTGATGGACTGATTTTTATGGAGGCATTTTCTTCATTGAGGCTCCTTCCCCTCAGATGACCTCAGCGTGTGTCAAGTGGATATACAACTATCCAGCACACCTTCCGTTCTGGAGTGTGCTATGTGAAACAGGAGGGTCTCTAGGGTATAAAAGCAAAGAATGATACCAGCCCTTCCAACAGCTTGTAGTTGGGTAGAAAGAACCAACTTGCTGGAAAATAGTAATTCGATCTTGAGGTAGCAATGGGTTTTCCCCTCGGGCTTTCTTCTCCTTGGTGTTTCATTCTGAGAAGTTTCCTGGTTCCATCTGGGCTTTGGGAGGGTTGGGGGGTGGGGGAGAGGACCATGACCTATTAGCAATCACTCAAGTGGATGCCAGAGCAAAGACACACACAGGGCATGGTGGTCTGGTGAGTCTACCTTCACCACTGAGCAGCATGAAATTATTATTCCTGTAACAAAGCAAGAGCAATTTCTAGAAAGTGGCAGAGGGAGTAAGAGGTGGGGGAGGGGACTTTGATTGATGATCTCTAAGAGGTTTCACCGGGGATTCTGGGAGAGAATTTTGAAAGCAGTCCCAGCCAGAAATACAATCAGGAGAAAGACTTTATTGCACTTTCGGGTATGTTATATACATTGTGTGTGTGTGTGTGTGTGTGTGTGTGTGTTTATAACCCTCTCCCTTAAAGAGCTCCCTGAAGATACCATTCACTGAGCCCGTGGCAATCAGGAGTACTTTTCAGACAGTCTGGAAACAGTATCTGTCAGGGATCAGGACTGGGTGGAGGAAAGGGATGTTGGGAATGAGGTAAGAGTCTGGCGTTGCAGTCTGGAGGGTATGGGAAGGAAGCTCATTCATGCAGTGCAGAGGGATGGCTTGAGCAGAGGGGAAATCAGATTCACTGTAACTTAGACTAGCAAACGTCAGTGCCACCCAGTTCTTCAATTTCTGACTCGGAGGAGAGTGTCACATTTAAATGAGAGTGTCACATTTTCTCCCTTTCTTCCCCAGAGCACCCATTCCAGACCTAGCCTTTCGCCTCTTGCCTAAGGCATGGTTTCTGTCTCACTTCTGACTGCCAGGCAGGAAATGTTCCTAGCCATGGGATAAGCCTCGCGTTTGAAGGGGGCGAGGAGGAGGTTGAGAAGAGGAAAAGAGAAACAAAGGAAGAAAAACATAAACTTTACTAGAGCAGCTGGCTGGAGCCAAGCTTCAGGCAGGTTTCCAGTTTCCTAGAAGCAGGGACCCGTGGGCGTGGCCCTCGGTGTATGCTAATCTGCCTGTTGTACTCTGTGGGCGTGACTCTTAGTTATGCTAATCTGTGCGCCTTGTTTTGTGGGCGTGACCGCAGTGTATGCTAATCGCCGCTGTACTCTGTGGGCGTGGCCCTCGGGCGGGCGGGGCCGTCCTAGCTGCGGAGCCTTGGGGCGCCGGACGCTCGGGGCCGCTGACCCGCTCCCGGAGCTGGTCCACGTTGGTCCGGGTCTTTGTTCTGGGTCGGCGCGGGGACATGCGCCGCTGAGGATGGAGGTGGAGGACTCGGGCGGCGTGGTGCTGACCGCCTACCACTCACACGCGCGCTCGCAACCGCAGGGCGCGGAGCCACGCTGCGCGTCCCGGGCCAGCCATCCGCTCAGCAGGTACGGAGCGGCACCGCGGGCCGCACGCGCGTCGGGCGGGGCGGGGAGCGGGCAGCGCTAAGGCAAGTTTTCGTGGAGTTGATAACTGAGACTTGCTCTTTGTATGGTCCTGATTGGAGATGAGAAATGGCCTGGGCGAAAGTCTGTGTGTGGCTGGCTGAGGCTAGAGGGGTACTTGTAGTGTTGACGCAACTTTATGAAGAGTTGGATAAACATACCATTTCTGTGGAAGGCTCTCACCACGTACTGGAGAAATCTTAAAATATTACCAAAAGCCAAACACAAGCCAGATGAAAAAAAAAAAAGTTCTCGCAGACACTCAGATTAACTATTTGGAGCTAAAGTTTCTCTCAAAAGGAAACCTCCACTGAAGTAACAATTTCACTTCTACTGTAAATACCCTCAATTGTGTAAATACAGTGATGTCATTATTTGATGACTGCTGGTGCCGATTGTATACTGCCAACTCAATTCCTGTTTATTTCTTTGGGTGACCGTGTGCATTTAGTAAATCGAGGGTCTGGAGTACATTGCTCTGGCATGTCCATCTGTTCTGCCAAAGACGGAAGGACAAAATATTCCAAATGTGAGATGGTTTGCTCTCTGGCATGTTTAGGAGAAGTTCCTTTGCTATCCTCAACCACTATATCCGTGGATGGTTTTACTTATTTATTTTGAAGCCTACACTAAGGCGTGTTTTGCTGTCTCCTAATGGCATCTTACATCACTATTATTTTCAATTACTTGTTTTTCCTCACACTCTTAACTTTATGTGATTATAATTACTGCAGTTTCCCAATCTAATTGATTTGTGACTATGTCACAGAATATGCTTTGGAAGGTATCCATGAGATGAACCACTCGCACTGGCTTAGGAACTACACCGATCTTAGCTAACAAAGAAATTATTGTTTCTTCCAGAGAGAGCAGGTTGAGTCAAATCTCATTTTAAAACAGACAGTGAGAAATGGACCAGTTTCCTCTGGCAGCCGAGTCATGCACATCATTTAAACACAGCTTGAAGATACAAACTATCCTTTGTCTTGAGGGTGTAATTCTTTAGAAGAAGGTACCATCTTGGACCATTATGACTTATCCTACCAGTGACTAAATAGATGGGATTGGATGCAAGGCAGGGGCCAGTTTTCTACATTCTTAAGTGGCTTGGGTGTAGCTTAAGCCCTAGCAGCTGTCCGTGGGCATCAGCCAGATAGCTGAAAGCGAATTGAAGGGAGATTTTTTTTTTTATTAGCTCAGCATGTGGTCTTGTAGAATGGTAATGAGTGAGAGTGAGAGAGCTGACTGATATCATAGTCAGTCAGTTGGGTCTAAGTTTGTAATGTTGCCAGTTGCCTTGTATCCCATAGGACCCTCTGATGCTCACTCCTCTGAGGCAGGGCATGGGAGTGTGCAGCCCTCCTTCCAGCCCCAGAACAGCAGAATTATGGGAGGATAGCTTAACTCCTTGGCCCTCAGAAGCACTGAACATAGAGGTTTCTGTGTTTTCTAGGAGCCAGAGGATGCTACATCATCCATCATGTATCTGATAACAGAAATTATCAGGCCCAGTTATTAACCTTTGACTTACTAGCTGCTGATCAATTCCTCCCTTCAAACCAAGAAGTGAGATGGTATTGTCTGCTTTGGGAGAAAGCACCTCTCTCTTTCACCAATGCGATTTCCTTAAACTTGCCTGTGTGTTTGGGGTCTACTCGTGGAACAGTGAGCAGCCTGGCTCTTGGAATGTGGCTCTGACTTCCCAAAGATTGTCATTCTTTAGCACTTGCTAGCACAGGTAGAAATCAAAGCTAAACTTTCCTCCTTCCTCCTCAGACCTCAACTACACCTAGTTGTTTTGAGTTTAGGGTCTTATTTTTTTTCCCCACAATTATATCCAAATAACAAAGAAGTTTCTGGTACAATGTAATCCAAGTAAATATTTCTTGAGGAAATTAATGGATTCCTACTAAGATTTATAAAATGGCCAAGATAAAATGACAGGATTTTTAAGAGCCAAACTCAACCTGTCTGCATAGACTGTGTGTTAGTAACCTGTCAAGCACTGGGAAACATGAAGATAAATGGGATGTTCTTCCTGGGACGGACCTGTGGGCAGACAGCAGAATCGTCAGCAAAAAAAAAAAAAAAGGGTGAAACAATAGAACCTTTGGAAGGAACGAAGTGATACAATTCCTAATATAAGAATGTTCAGGTATAACCGGATTTCCAACTTCCAGTTCAAATTCGGGGGCGTAGCAACTGGAGTCCGTACTGCTGCCTGCCAGTACTGTCCGAAGCTGAGGAAGAGTAATAGCTGCCCATTGTGCTGGTCTTGGGAGCCCCCGTTTGCCACACTCTTTCTGCTGCTTCTCTGCAGTGAAGTCGACCGTTTACCTAATTCTCTTTGGGGTCTGCCATTGTTTATTTAATTTTGTTAAAGTAAATAAGTAGTGGACTGTGCCTGTCAGGCCAGGCTTGGGGAAAGATTGTCAGTCCTGCGTAAAGGACCACCCTGTTCCAAGCAGGTGACTTGAGCTGCTCAGAACACCAGCCAACTCGAAAGACATGGCACAAATGCCGGTAACGTCGTTGGTGTGAAGTGGACATTCTTGGTACTTGGTTCCCTAGGAGAGAAGTGGGAAAACTAATAAGGGTCCCAACAACCTTGCTCAAGCACCAGTTACCATTGAAACAAAAGGGATCCATGTAAAAACCTGAGTTTTACAGCTCCCACCTCAGACTTTGGAAGAGTTCGGGGAATCGCTTGTTCATACCTTGTATGTATGTATGTATGTATGTATTACAGCTACATATGGCATATCATAAATGAAACTACCTCCAATCTCAGAAGTACGTGCACTTTAGTGGGACTTCTGGGTACTTAAGAGACCCTGCATTCAGGTTGGCTGGCAATACGTCTTCTCCAGATTTCAATAACAAAAATATCAATATTTGATGTAGATAAGCAGTTTGTGGTGTTTAATATATGTGAATAAGACAAGTCCCTGTTTCCTGGCATTTGTCTCGGGTGTTTGGGGCATTTGAAGTAGGATTGGACTTCCCTTTGAATCTTGTGTTTCCTTCAGAATTCTCTGTTGTTTTCTGTGATTGCTGCTATTACACTCCTTGACTCTTTACTGGGCATAGCCTGGGTAGACTTGATCATTTTCTCATGTAACTTTTGTCTTTTATGATCTCCTCAGGAATTGATTTAAAAGACTTTACAGTCTTTCTTTGCTCAAACTTCTCAGAAGGCAAGTGCTGGTCTCACAGAATCTCCCCTCTGTTTTATTGGAGTGAATAGATGAGATTCTGCAAATATCTGACCTATAAGAATAAACTGTTGAACTTAGTTAGCTTCAGAGCTATGCTTTTTTAGAAAGGTCCCAATCTGATACTGAGGACCCTGAGAATGTTGACAGACATCTAGAATACTTTCACAAATAAAGAGATTTAGCCAACGGTGATGCTTGCTGCCTGAGGTTTCAAGAATTTCCTTGGTTATATGAAGTAATGATTTGGACATTCGTGTGTGTGTGTGTGTGTGTGTGTGTGTGTGTGTGTGGTGATTATTTCTAGTTGTACACTCAACGTCAACAAAAATAAGACCAGAGTAGGATACAAACGTCTCTTCCTCATAAGCCAGTGGAGCCTGAGCCAGGGTCCCCTTGGACTCACCGTTGCAGCTTAGTCCAGGCTTTGGTGAAGGAGACGTTGGATCTCAATATCACAACCACTTTTTATAATGAGAACACTTTGATAAAACAGATTTGATGATGATTAAGAAGTAAATATTTTGGGCAAAACTAATCATAGCAATTGTTAATGATCTATTTGGGGGAAGGGTACTTTTCTGGGTTGAAATTAATTTAAAAGATAGATGCTTCAACAGGTCAGCACTTGTTAAAATAACACATATGTAAGCCCCTATGAGCTTATGCTTGTACAAAGGCCGGCGAACTGGGATGGTGGGCTGCTCCCTAGAAGGCTTAGAAGCAGAAATGGAAATGGAATTCTTAGATGAGGGTAGGTATTTATAGGCCATTTTTTATGTTGTGGTTGAAAGCAGAGCTGAGGTCTCTGGTTTCCTTCATGGACTCCCTGCTGAGTGGAGGTGCCTCCATATGTAGAGCTGTTGCTAAACATCTGGTGTGTTTCCTTTGATCCCATCATTAGGCTAAACATTTGGCCAGTTGCTCTATCCACTTGTAGCTTACTCAGTTCTTCCTGATCCTCGGTCCCCAGTGTAAATCCAAGTACTCAGGAAGTTTAGAGTGACCTGGAAGTACCTTTTCCCCTCAACTTGTAATTTGCATGATGAGCAGTTACATCCTGCTTGAGCCAGGATTTCCCACGGCTCTCTGTCTGCAGCCAGTCCAGTACTCACCTTCACCTAGATTCCTTAAATGTTAGCACGGTACAAAACCTGTGCTGCAATGGTCAGAACCGAAGAAAATGGCCAGGCCTACTACAGTTAACTAAACTACATAGTATATTATTATTTCACTAGTTTCCTTGCTGGAATTAATTTTGTGGCCATATAGTTGAATACAAGATCGCACAGTGATCTTAACTACATCCCCCAAGCCTTCCCTCAGCTGTGGTAATCTGTTTTTTATGACCCTGGCAGTTATTGAAAGCTTGTTGGTGATTTTATGGGAAGTCACTTATAGTGAGTTGGCCCAATGTGTTATGTGTTCTTCTTTTGAATTCAGTGAGAGCATGAGAAAGTTCTGAGGAAGTGACTGTGGACCAGCCTGTCAGGTCCACAACATTAGGATGTCCTAATGATGTTGGTGTTGGTCACCTGGGTCCATGACACTAGGATGTTCTAATGATGTTGGTGTTGGTCACCTGGGTCCATGACACTAGGATGTCCTAATGATGTTGGTGTTGGTC
>NW_022196896.1:132691415-132698316 GCF_008632895.1 Mastomys coucha | reverse complement strand
GGATGTCCTAATGATGTTGGTGTTGGTCACCTGGGTCCATGACACTAGGATGTCCTAATGATGTTGGTATTGGTCATCTGGGTCCATGACACTAGGATGTCCTAATGACGTTGGTGTTGGTCACCTGGCTAAGATGGCATTGCTAGGCTCCCATACCACACAGTAACCACTTTCCCCTTTGCAGTGAGTCTTCATCATCCTGGAAAAACTTTATGCAAATATCTTCTCTTTCCAAACTATCATGTACTGATTTTAGGATCTGTCTATGGATCACGGAGGCAAAAATTATTACAGGGATGTTTTGATGATTTTTTTCCCTCATTTCATCTTGATTTGACTTAATTTATGTACCATGAAATAATATATTCATCATTCTTTATAAATTTATTACTTTTATGTCCGTCACTTCTTCAAACTGTAACGAATGATTTAGTTTTACCTGGCTTGACTTCATGAGGATATTAGGAAAAATTTCATGATTTTTCAAGTTCCTTTATTTTTTTGGAGGGGAATTTTTATTGAAGCTTTAGGAGGAAAAAAAAGTCACGGAGTTGCTAGAGTAAATGCTTTGTGAGAGAGCGTAGTTATTTAATCTCACCTCTTGATTTCTTAGAAGTGTCCAGACACACAGTGGACTAGTCCTGAGATGTTACCTGGATGCCTGCAAATGTACTTTAACCTAACTAAACATTCCAACTTACATATAATCAAAATTTCTTCTTTCTCTTGTCAAGCCCAGCAGATTATTTTTGGAGTAATTGCTCTGTTCTTATTTCCCAGCCATATGGTCTCCAGTTATTGGCTCCAGCTGGGAATAAAAGGCAGATGTTAGCTACAGAAGCAAAAGAGGAATATATCTTAGAAGGAATGTTGGCGATTAAATCCTGCCTGTTTAAGAGTTGAATTCATTTTTATATGAAAATACAAAGTCAATCACATCATTAAATAGCATGAGAATGAACTTTTCTTAATTGTTCAAACAGACAAACAAACAAAACAAAAACCCAAACCAACCAACCAAACAGACAAAAACAAACAAACAAACAAACAAACAGAGGGCCAGAAAGACCTGCTCAGAGGGTAAAGGTGCTTACCCACTGCCAAGGCTATGGGCCTGATTCAGTCCCCAGGAGCCTCATGACAGAAATGACTCCTGCAGGTTGTCATCTGACCTCTGTATGCATGCAATGGTACATGAGTGTGTACATGTACACACACACACACACACACAAATACACACAAAGTAAAAACAAGTAAGTAAGTAATGCTGAATGAGATCAAATTCAACAGTTTAGTGAATGCCTATTAAGATGTATAAGCTACTCAAGAAAACCAATATTTGTGTGTTTCATTTCTCCTATAATTTAAATGATGTTAATAATTATTATTCTCTAAGAAAGTGCTTTCCTATGCAGCTTTGGGTAGCCTAGAACAGCCTGTGTAGCCCAGGCTAGTTTTGAGCCTCTGCCAAGTGCTCGAATTATAGGCATGGACCCCCCACATCAGACTGAAATGATTATTTATTGTTGACAGTTTTTCTACATGCCAAGGAACAAAATTAGATCCATATCTCTCACTCTGCACAAAAATGTATTCAGACGGGATTAAAAACCTTAATGCCAACTAAGAATGCTGAACTTGTTACAAGAAAATGTAGAGGAAGCACATTAGGGTAGAGTTTATGCAAGGCTCCCAGCAGCACAGAAAATGGCCACAAGAATTGATAGGTGTATTACATACAATTTCAAAGCTTCTGCACACAAGAAGGGACCAACAGCAGAGTGGACAGACAGCCTGGAGAGTGGGAGCAAACCTTTGCTAGCTATACCTAGGACAGGGGTTCATAGCTAGAATGCATAAAGAATGGAGAACTTAAACTCCCAAACTCACAGTCAACCAATGGGCCGATGAACCGAATACACAGGTCTCAGAAGAAGAAACACAAATGGCCTGTAACTATTTTAAGGAGTTCAAGATCCCTAGCTATCATGGAAATGAAAATTAAAACCCCTTTACAATTCCATCTCCATCAAGAAAGAAAATGAGGACAGGTGCTGGAAAGGAGCCATTATCTCTGTCCCACAGTCCTCTGAGAGGGTCAGTAGCTCAGCCACTGTGGAAACCAATGTATGGGCTTCTCCAAAGTTGAAAAGTAGGACCACCCTGTGGTGGAGGCCACCCTACAGTGGAGGCCACCTTATGGTGCACCTCTGTTACTCCAGAGCATGCAGCAGAAGGACTCTGTGCCCTACCACAGAGACACATGCACGTCTGTGTTCATTACTGTTCTGATCATAATAGCAAGGACATGAACCCAGCCTAGATGTCCATCGACTGATGAGCAGATATGGAAAACGTGGCAAGTAGCCACAATGGAGTTTTGTTCAGTTGTAAGGAAAAGTGAACTAACACAATTTTTAGGAAAACGAATTAAGCTAGAAAAGGTCGCACTCAGTGAGGTGATCCCATGCTCAGAAGGGCAAACGGCATGTGTCTCCTCTACAGATCCTAGCTTACAGTTGATATGTGTGCCTGTGTTTGTGTGGAACTGTGGGCTGAGGTCAGGAAACTAGAAAGTGCCCATGACATGGGGAAAGAAAGAAGGTGACTTTACTGAGAGTAGTGGGGCGGGCAGCTGGATGCGTGTGGGCAGGGCAGCTGGATGTGTGTGGGCAGGGCAGCTGGATGTGTGTGGTATGAATGTTGATGGGAAAGTGGAGGGCCACAGTCAGGTAGAGCTAGAGAATCGACCAAACTAAGTATCTCCTGGAGGAAGCCTGTTACTTTGTATGGCGAGGAAACCTGATACTTTGTACACTGATTAAAACATAACTTAAAAGGGGCGTGGGTTGTGGCACATCCTTTGTGTACCCCTGTGCTCTATAATACTTCAGTAAAGGACTGTTACAGATGAACTGTCTAACAGCTGTCAAGTGCCAGGTAATTCCAGGCATGGGGAATGTATGCTAAGCCTCATTTAGAGGAACAGCTGGGGGTGTCATGTTACTCTGGAAAAAAAAAAAAAAAAAAACCAAACCAACAACAACAACAAAAAAAAAACCCGGAGGAAGCCTGTGCATTCTTTGCAATTCCTCCAATGACTGGACGGTGATGACCGCACACAAACAATTCAGAGGGCAGGAAGGAGAAACTGCAAACCAAAGATAAAGAAAAAGGGCAGAATTTTTAAGCTGTTAAGCAAGTAGGACTTATCTAAGCCATTTTAGTCCTTGTGGATTGTGGCACCGATTATCTTTTATGTAAAGATAAATCTTTGTATCTGCTGTGAACTTTGTGGGAGTCACAGGATTTTCTTTCTTCTTTTCTTTTTTCACATTTGTAATGTATAGGAACAAGAATTCATTTGGAGTTCTTTGTTATTCATCTATGAAAATCAATACAGAGAAGTTAGTCAATGCCTTAAAAGAAACCACCAATGAATCTATGTTCCTACAAAGGCCATTGATGAAGTTCTGTGGTTTTCTTCATTGCTTTGCTTCTCCTCCTCTTCCCCCTCCCCCTCCTCCTTTCTTCATCCTCCCACCCTCCCTATGTTCCTCTCCCTCCCCCCTCCTCCCCATCTTTCTCTCCTCCTCTCCTCCTCCCTCCTCTCCTCTCCTCTCCTCCCCTCTCCTCTCTTCTCCTCTCCTCTCCTCCCCCTCCCCTCCTTCCTCTTCTTCCTCTCCTCTTCCTCTTCCTCTCCCTCCCACTCCTTTCTTCAAGGCTGGCCTCACTCGAGGCTCTCGATGCATCCTCACTATGCTAGGACTGCAGGCTTTTGCCACCATGTGAGAAATCTGACAGATGCTTGAAAAATATTAAATTTTAAAAAATGATAACATGCTAGTATGGTAGTGCTTTTAATCCCAGCACTCTAGAGACAGAAAAGTCTAATCTCTGAGTTCAAGGGCAGCCTGGACTACAGAGCAAGTTCCAGCAGTCAGGGCCACACAGTGAGACCGTTTCTAAACAAACAAACAAACAAACAAAATACCACAGTAGTATGTCCTGCCTCACCTTCACTTGCTAGACTTTAAAAGTTAAAGTTCACATAGTAGGCCAAGTTACTGTTTTAATAATTGGAATTAATGCTATATTTAAGGACCAATAGAGGCAAAGGAAAGAAAGCACATGCAGTTGAAGAAGCCAAGCCAAATTTATTTTCTGGAAGTTTCTTTGATGATAGTGATTGGAGTAGCTCTCACCACAACCATAACCCTCCACTCTAACGATCGTTCAATGATGAGTTGCGCACCAGCGCCTTAGCTTTGCTGAGAGAATGCTCTAGAGCCAACACTGAGCCAAGGGCTTGACACGAAAGTCTCTCTTAATCCTTCTGACAGTCCCGTGACACAGCAACCCCAGTACTGAGAAGTCACCCAAGACCACACACACAGCAAGGCTCCACCTCATCTCCCTCCAGAACCTGTCCCTTCAACTTGTTTTGCAGCCCTGTGACACTGATTAATAGGTTATGCGTATGTCATTTTCCGACTCATTTTAATGATGGATCACTGAGAGCAGCTTAAAAATGGGAGATGTTATAAATGTTCAGCTTTGATTTAAATGTTCATTGTGTATGTGTGCTTCTGGAATGTGCATGCCCGGGTGTGTGCATGTTTGAATGAGTGTAGATGATGTGCATGGGTGCAGGTGCCACAGATTATTGTCAGGTGTCCTCCTTGGTGACTCTACAACTTATAAATTGAGGTGGGGTCTCTCGCTTGAATGCTAAGCTTGACGATTAGACTAGCCAGCCAGTGTGCTCAGTGATTCTACTTCTGTCTGCTGAGCCCTGGGATTAAAAGTGGGTTAACACACACACATACACACACACCATACAATCACATGCACACACACTCATACACACTCTCATATCACACTCTCTCCCCCCTCACACTCACACACACACACACACACACACACACACACACACACACGTATACACACATGTTTGCTTTAGTGTATTCATATTTAGGTAGCAATATTTAGGCAAATTTCTCTATAGATGTCATTAAAACACTGACCAAGCATTGGCAACATGGAGTCTTGTGGATTACCTTCTCTTCCCTTTCCCCAGTGGAAGAAGGGTAAGTACTTTTCAGTCTTTAGGCCTTAGGAGTCCGCTCATAGACCTGGTATGTGCTCATAGACCTTAGATATCACATGCTTTTCTTTTAGTTTGTTCGCTAACTAGTACTACATACTAAAATACTAAATACTAAATAGGTTTTTGTGGCTAAAACTAAAACAAGTTTTTCCTCTAGTCTTTTTGTTAAGGCTTCCAAGAAGTCTTGATGAAGTGAAGCAGCTGCACCTGTGTAATATTCCCATCTGCTACTGAGTCAGCTTCTCACCTCTTCCTGAAGCTAGCCAGCCATTGATCTGCCAGCAGACCCTTCTCCAGATCTCCCTCCAGATCCCTATCAGATTCCTTGCCAGTTCCCCCATTAGATCCCTCACAGATCTCTTACCAGACTCTTTACCAGATCCCCCACCAGACCTCCCACCAAATCCCCTACCGAGTCCCCCACCAGATCCACCAGATGACCCTTTACCAAGTCCCTCACCAGATTCCTCAAAAGATCCTCCATTTGACTCATGAAATCCCCTGCTAGATCCCCTACCAGACACTCCACCGGATCCCCCACCAGGTCCTTCCCTAGATCCCTCACCAGACCCTCCACCAGACCCCTACCAGATCCCTCACCAGATCCCTCACCAGGTCCTTCCCTAGATCCCTCACCAGACCTCCACCAGACCCCTACCAAATCCCTCACCATACCCTCTATCGGATCCCTCACCAGGTCCTTCCCTAGATCCCTCACCAGACCGTCCACCAGATCCCTACCAGATCCCTCATTAGATCCTCTGCTAGATCCCTCACGGACCCTCCTCCAGATCTTCCACTAGATCCCTAACTAGACCCTCCAGATCTTCCACTAGATCCCTCACTGGACCCTCCTCCAGATCTTCTACTAGATCCCTCACTGGACCCTCCTCCAGATCTTCCACTAGATCCCTCACCAGACCCTCTATTGAGGCTTTTGAAGATTTTTTTCTCTCACAACCCCTTTTTCTTGTCATAAATTTTATACAACTTTGAATATATTGATAGATAAACTAGGCATGCCCATCAAACATAATAAATCATAAAAATATTTTTCAATAATTCTTTGGCATATAATTTCCAGATAAAAATTAAAAAGCCAATTTGCATGCTCAGTAATAAGGTATTTGCTGAATAATTGATACTGCAGGATGTAGAGCATCGAATTTATTAATTTTTAAATGAAACATAAGCAGCCAACTCAAATAACAATTTTATTAATTTTTAATTTTTAAATTGAAAATAGTTTTTATATAATATATTCTGAATATACTTTGCTCTCCACCATTCTCCTCCAAGTTCTCTCCATTTCAATTCTATGCCTTCTTTCTCTCTCTCAGGAAAACAGATAAAAAAAAACCCCAAAAAGCAAAATAAAAAAAAAAAACCAAAACAAACAAAAACCAGAATAAAATAAAATGAACAAACTGACAAAAAAGAAAATGAAGCTAAGAAAGACTATGAGAAACACATACATGCTCAAATCGATATAAACTCTCAGATATACACACTCAGATAGATATAAACACTCAGATGTACACACTCAGAGAGATATACACACTCAGATATACACACTCAGATAGATATATACACTCAGATATACACACTCAGATAGATATATACACTCAGATAGATATAAACACTCAGATATACACACTCAGATAGATATATACAGACTCAGATATACACACTCAGATAGATATACACACTCAGATAGATATATACACTCAGATATACACACTCAGATAGATATACACACTCAGATAGATATAAACACTCAGATATACACAC
>NW_022196896.1:132659528-132690832 GCF_008632895.1 Mastomys coucha | reverse complement strand
TATACACACTCAGATAGATATATACACACTCAGATATACACACTCAGATAGATATACACACTCAGATAGATATAAACACTCAGATAGATATACACACTCAGATAGATATATACACACTCAGATATACACACTCAGATAGATATAAACACTCAGATATACACACTCAGATAGATATATACACACTCAGATATACACACTCAGATAGATATATACACACTCAGATATACACACTCAGATAGATATGCACACTCAGATATACACACTCAGATAGATATATACACACTCAGATATACACACTCAGATAGATATATACACTCAGATATACACACTCAGATAGATAATACACATTCAGATATGCACACTCAGATAGATATATACACTCAGATATACATACTCAGAGAGATATAAACACTCAGATATACACACTCAGATAGATAATACATACTCAGATATGCACACTCAGGTACACACTCAGATAGATATATACACACTCAGATATGCACACTCAGATAGATGTATACACTCAGATAAATATAAACACTCAGATATACACACTTAGATATACACACTCATATGCACTTCTAGATATACACACTCAGATATACACACTCAGATATACACACTCAGATACACACTCAGATATGCACACTCAGATATACACTCAGATAGATATACACACTCAGATATATACACTCAGATAGATATACACACTCAGATAGATATACACACTCAGATATACACACTCAGATAGATATACACACTCAGATATACACACTCAGATAGATATACACACTCAGATATGCACACTCAGATAGATAGATATACACAGATATACACACTCAGATAGATATATACACACTCAGATATACACACTCAGATATACACACTCAGATATACACACTCAGATATATACACTCAGATAGATATACACACTCAGATAGATATATACACACTCAGATATACACACTCAGATAGATATACACACTCAGATATACACACTCAGATAGATATACACACTCAGATATGCACACTCAGATAGATAGATATACACAGATATATGCACTCAGATAGATATACACACAAACAAAACCTATAAAATCTCAAAAATGGAAACCATAATATATAAGCAAAACCAATTTTTTTTTAGCCAATGAGGTTAAAAAAATGCCCAGTCAGAGAAATATGAGACAAAATATTTTGCAGAAATAGCTTTGGGTTCGTTTTATTTAACCATCTGTTGCTGGGCATGGGGTCTCCCCTGAACTCTGGTTTATACAACCAGTGAGACTTCCTTGAAAAAACTAATTTTCCCCTTTGAGTGGTTGTTAATTGGAGACAGCTTCTGGGCTGGGAAGGGGAGCTCATGTCCATGTCCCCTCTCAGTGCCAGGACCCCATCTACTTTGGACCTGTGCAGGCTCTGTCCATGCTGCCAGTCTGATGAGTTCATGTGTGCGGCAGTCTTGTTGTGTCTAGAGGCCTCCTGTCCTTGACGGTATCCCTCCTCTTCCCTTTAGAATTGCTCCATCTCTCTAGTGCACAGTTCCCTGAGCCCTGAAGGAGCATATTTGATGAAGACATCCCATTTAGGACTGACTTTCGTGAGGTCTCTGACTGTCTGCATGTTGTCTGGTTGTGGGTCTCTGTTGGTTCCCATCTGCTGCTGGGGAAATTCTCTTTGATGATGGCTGAATGAGACTCTGATCTATAGGGGTAGCCCAATATCACTAGGAGTCATTTTATTGCTATGCTCCTTTAGCAGAATAATAGTATTTTGTTTTCTCCTAGGCCCCTGACCTATCTAGCCTTAGATTCTTTGTCACCCATGAAGTGACAGACATGGGTTTCACCTCATGGAGTGGTTGGTCACGCCCACAATGTATGCATCATGATTGCACCAGCGGATCATACAGATGGGTCGCCATTGTAAATGGAGGGGTTCGTAGCTGGGTTGGTGTTTAGCTTTTTCCCTTGGTAATGTAATTGGTAAAGATCTTTTCCTATTCTTTAGGCTGATGTTTGTCCAAGAGAGGGTGCCCTTTGTCGTTCAGGGACTTTGCAGTCTCATGAGTCGCCATTTATTAATTGCTTCTCGTAGTTCTGTGCTGTTGCTGTACTAGTCAGAAAGTCTTCTCCTGTTCCAGTGCATTCAAGGCTGTCCCCCACTTTCTCTTCAAGGCTGTCCCCCACTTTCTCTTCAAGGCTATCCCCCACTTTCTCTTCAAGGCTGTCCCCCACTTTCTCTTCAAAGCTATCTATCCCTTTCTCTTCTGTCAGGTTCAATGCATCTGGTTTTATATTGAGTTCTTTGATCCATTTGGAGTTGACTTTTGTGCAGGGTGATAAGTTTGGATCTATTTGCATTCTTCTGCATGCAGACATCCAGTCAGACCAGCACCATTTGTTGAAGACACTTTCTTTTCTTCAGTATATATTTCTGTCTTCTTTACCCAAAATCAGGTGTCCATAGGTGTATAGATTTATGTCTAGGTCTTTGGTTCAGTTCCATTGATCAACGTGTCTGTTTTTTATGTCAGTCAGTACCATCCTGTTCTTATTACTCTGGTTCTATAGTACATTTTGAGATTGGGAATAGTGATCTCTCAAGCAGTTTTTTATTATTATTTTTATTATTCAGGATTGGAACAGCATTTTTAAAAATCAAACATTCCACAGTAACACAAGCCGAAGGCTTGCTGCATGATGGAGGATGTTAAGAGGAAAGTATTAAACATTCCCCTACTCACATCATTGTTTCTGCATGAGCAGAAGAGTCTCTGTGCATAGAAAAAGTACTGAAATTCCTGTCCCCAGTCTTAGACCTGCGCCAAGGTGCTTTGGTCGGTGGTCATTGGCATTGTGTGGCATATTAACATGACCAGCGTAGAGGGACACACAACAGGAGACCCCACTGCCACAAACACCTGCAGTTGGCTGTGTGTGTGATTCAAAATTAATTATTGGTTATAGTGTACCCAGAAATGGTTTTACTATTGCTGGCTTCTTACCCATTCAGTTATTTGACCCCTTGTAGTTTAAAGATCTGGGTTTTCAGCTCTGATTTTAGGAAATTCAGTTGTGTCCCAGATCCTTGTGGAATTCCATATAATTTCAAGAGAACGCCTTGAATTCCAGATATCAGGAAGCCGAAAATCACCTGAGTCCAGGAATCTGAGGCCAGCCAGGCAACCGAGGAATACCTGGTTCACAACAGCAGTGAGAGGGAGGATGTGGTTGTTTTCCTTCGCCTCTCTGTGCTGCGGGCTTTAAGCATAACTGATATCCATCACTGATCCTTACACATTGAGGATGCTGACCTAAGAGGGCCCCCACTTAGAAACTGGAAGTCTTGGTCTAGCTTTGAGTCTTCTGGGGAAGCCAGATTCAGATCCGCGTCCAGGCTCTGGTGGCCTGTGTCTGTATTCCCAGGCACTGAGTTTGATAAAGTTTAATTCTAATGACAGTGAAGGCCCTATGGTTGGACAGTTTGTTAGCTACAAGTAACAGCGGTGTGGGCTTTCCTGCCAACTGCCAGCTCTTAGGAGGTGGCATTCCTTGCACTTAGCCAACCTGGGACTTCTGAGTACCTTGATGACAGAAACTAAGTTCCCTGTGCTCAGTCAGGAGTGACCTGGAGCATGTAAGGCAGAGCCTCAAAGGCTTGTCAGAGGGGCAAGGCAGGGAAACAAGTCTTTACTTGGGACTTCTGGGCTTAGCAACCCTGTCGAGCTTTGCTCCCAAGGGCCTCTGGCTGCTCGCTGGTCAGCTGCTCCTATCACCATGGTGTTCATTCAAGCCACTGACATGGCCTGCAGGGCTCAGTCAGGCCAAGAGCCAGGACCACAAGGAGGGAAAATGAGTGGCTCCTGGCTGGGAAACACCAAGGCTTTAAAAAGAGGTAGTATCAGTGACCATGACATTTCCTCAGTTTCCTCTCTGGTGCTGGGTGACTCCCTGGGCAGTTATCTCCTCCAGTGTAACTCAGAGTCGGAAAACAGACTTGTGACGTTTCGATGGCATCTGAAAGAAAAACACATACTGACCTCAGCCGAGCAGCCGAACAGTTAACAGGGGAAGGAGGCTGACTGAAAATTTCCACACACGCTGTTTTGAAAACCCAAGCATGGATGCCTGGCCCTGGAATTTTTAGCCTAAACTCCATTCCCTCTTCATTTGTACCATCTCTGGAATTGCAAGGTCTTCTTGGAGACTATTTCCTGTCCAGTCCGCACTGTGGTTAGTTGCAGAAAGGCCCACACGAGGGGGCGAGCCAGCTGCTGGCAGCGTGTGATCGGAGGGAGCTGGCCATGTACTCTGTGTCCATGTGTTTGAAGCTGTGTCATGCCCTGTGAGGCCCTGAGTCAGAGCCAGCTAAAACAACATGACTCAGTGTTTATAAGAAGCCCCACTGCGGCAGATTCTGATTAGACCGAGCCTAAACAAACGTGATACTCCCCGGATGCCTGTGCTTCAGAGAGTTCGTGCTATGCAAGGTGACAGACACTTCAGCAGCGGCTCTGCTAGGAGTTCAGGGAAATGCTTTGCTGTTCAGGAAAGCTAACCTTCAGTTAACCAAATCCTACCCAGGCTGTGCACTCCTTAATCTGGTTTAAGACCAATTGGGTTGAAATCGATAAAATTAAAACTCTTAACTTCCTGGCTGTTTCTCTTCCTGCAACCCAGTGAGCTCTGAGCCTCTATTCCTCTAGACTATAAAATACGACTTTAAAGGAGTGGAGAAATGGTAGCTGGCTGATGAAGTCGTTCAGGTGGAGATGACACGCAGGTTATGTGGCTATGAATGAACGTGGGGAGGTCAGCAAAGAAGTTTATATAAGCTGACTACGCAGCGGCCGTTAGGAAGCATGACTTGCGTTCTGTCTGGGTGTGTTGAGTAAGGTTTGACATTCTGGGTGTTGAATAAGTGATGGTTGGGTCAGCACTGGGTTTCCCAGGCGGCACTTGGTCCTGTAGGCTGGTGAGACTGAAAAGCTTGGATACCCACGGGATAGTCCACTGAGGGCAGACTTTTGGGAATGTTTTGAGAAGTATTTGCTCATGGGAGACCTTAGTATCAGGAAGAGTCACATCTGGACTGGGAAGGATTGGATGAGAGAGAAGAATCCTAAAGACAGTAGTGGATGGAACCTGAAGAGTTTTGCTAGCTAGGGGGATGGGAGGAGGTTGACAGGGCCTGAAAGCCATGGCAGTGACCAGGAGGGCAGGGACATGTAAGCCAGTGACATCCATCAACAGCATCAGCAGTGGTGAAATGGCGAGTAATGGTGACCATGGAGACTCATTCATGGGCTATTTTTAATGTGATGATCGTGGCCGCTGTGAGTTTCACAAAGTAATGGAGGCAGAAGCCTGTGTGATGCTGGAGTAAGAGGTGGGGGAGGGGTGAGCTGAGTATAGCTGTGGGGGCAGAAGGCGACTGGATCCTGCAGAGGAGCCTTGAGAAGGATGATTGAGAGATGAGGCAGAGCAAAGGGGACATCTTTAGTTGCTCATTTGTTTCCCGTCACTCTTTATTTATGCATTTGCTTCTTAGTCACACATATGAATGGGACTCACTGTGGCATTTTATGCATATATCCCGTATTGATCATCTCAACATGTCAAATTCTACTCTCCTTTCTGCCCTCACTGCTCTTCGATATCCCTAAAGGTGGGGGGGGGGGACTTAAAACAAAACAAAATAAAAACAAACAGCAAAACCCAAAGAACTAAAAATATGACAACAGTCAAGAAAGAGACCTAGCATTTCTAAAGTACATTTCCCCTCCTATTTAAATCCTTGGATAGCACGTGTTGTGGCTTGGGTGGGAGAGGTTTGAGAGGGAGCACCAAGGGTTATATTTTGTAGGCTTGCTCGCCCTTTGGTTGTCCCCAGTGATAGTGAAGAGCAAGGCTGTTCTCCATGCTTGGCCCCTGCTGCATGCAGTCAGCTCGCTTTCTTGGCACTGACATGTTCTGACATGGCCGTCAAGCCCTCATGAGCATGCTGACTCCTTGCAATTTGGACTTCCCATCCCCCAGAAGCATGGGCCAAGCAAACCTCTGTAATTTACAGAGACGTGAGCTTCATTCTGAAGATGTAACTCAGTTTGTGGAGTGCTTACCTGACATGAATGAGGCTCTGAGTTTTGGTCTCCAGCATGGATAAAACCAAGCATGGTGACTCATGCTTGGAAGCCCAGCAACGTGGGACCAAGAGGCACGAAGATCAGACCTTCGAGGTCACCTCTGTGATGAAGCTACAAACTGACCGTAGCAACACAAAAGAAAGCAGGAGAATATATTTCCATTTTCAGAATGAAGCTTTGTTAGCACCAGCACCGTTTATAGTCTTCATCACTAAATCCTTAACTGTCTCTCTCCTGTCAGAGTCTGCCACTTGCTAGAACCTCAACGAATGGCTGCTC
Organism: Mastomys coucha; assembly: GCF_008632895.1. NCBI lineage: Eukaryota > Metazoa > Chordata > Mammalia > Rodentia > Muridae > Mastomys > Mastomys coucha. The sequence goes on along the minus strand of NW_022196896.1, from coordinate 132,684,405 downwards.
CCTGAGCACAGTGAAAACTGAAGTGTAGAAATCTGGCCTCAGAATGAAACACTCTCAGGCATATCTTCCAAACTCTTGAGTATGTCTTCCTTTATAGAGTTTCCCCTGGGAGTCTGTATGTTATCCTTTATTTATGTGATAACATAAGGTCTTGATAAAATGCTTGTCCACTGAAAAATAATGGGTAGAAACCCACACTGGTGACAGTTGTCATAATAGTATCTTGCCCCCAAGACAGGGTGCATTGTGGGTAGCTTTGTCGTCCAGATTGCCTATTTCTGCCATTTCTATAAACAGTGAAATTTACCTCGAGGCCATTTTATTCATTAAGACAAGAAATATTTAAATTCTGATAATCACAAGAAAACAAATTTAAAAGTAATTTTGATCTTCTGTATGTCATATGAGATATGGGCTATTGAATGCTGGGGCTACAGATAATGGTTCAGAACTGTCTGTAAATGAGAATGGATAAACGTGTTGAGGGTCAGTTACTGTAGCCTCCAACACTGGAGCCTTGGGAGGGCAGAACTAGTCTTTCATTTCAGGATCCTAAGTGTTCAGGCTAGTGGCCCTGCGTGGCCGTTCACTATCAGGACAATGAACGAATGAGAGGATGTGTGAGAGACTGGAAGAACAGAGGCACCATTACTACTCTGGACTCAGGTTGGAGAGAGAGGAGTTAAGGAGGCTCCTCAGAGGATCTGATGGCACAGAAAAGTTCTGACATGAGGGGGGAGGTGGGGGAGTTTGTGTTGGTGCACAGAGCCTCTGTAGCTGGAAGTGCTGATCCCTGCTGTCTGAGATGAGGGGCAAAGGGCAGGAGGCATTTAACCTGTGATCTGAGACAAGGATGGACGGAGGGCAAGGGGAATTTACTGTGCACTTTGGATAAAACAGGGTCACAGTAAGGTCAGCGGTGTGCCTCCTGTGAAGAGGTTCCATTAACTGACCTCTGGGTCCTGTTTCCTTATGATTAGGTTGGGAGTTGTGGTAATTAGGTAATTGTTAGAATTTTAACCAAAACATGATTATAGACCTGCACTAATTTTATAATAATCCCTTTCTCTCTCCAATTTAGCTTTGTCGATTTGCTTATCTGATTGGTCTCTCCTGTTCTTGCCCGGCAAGGGTTTATTATGTTCCATACTCTGACAAAGTTGGGTTGACTTTACTTTAAACAGTGGAAGTTTGGGGTACTGTGTCAGAAAGACTCCTGTGCGCAAGCTTCTCCCAGCCAACTCAAGAAGCAGGACTGATTCTGATGGCTTTTGTAAATTAAGATCTTAATTAGTAGGAGTACTGGGTATTGTTTAATGGGATAATACATTATTATTATTATTCAAGGTTAAGGAGAGGATTCACTAATAACCTCTTTATGAAAGATAAATTATATTAATATTGCCTGTAGTAGTCTCAATACATTATAATGTATAATTTAATTATATTTAATCTAGTTAAAATTATTTAATTTGCATCCTATTTTGGTAGAAGATTAGAATGAATTTAACGCATTTCACACAGAGATGTCCAAGAACATAGGAGGATATTGTTCAATTATTTCTTCTTTAATATTCCATTAGAACGCATGAATATGCAATTTATCAAAGAAATCTATTTCGCTTCCCCTTCATTCTCTGCTTCTTTTGGTGTCCCCTCCCCATATACTGGGTCTTCGTGTAGATTTGATGAAAGTATAAGAATATGCCCGTGAAGACAATAGGTAGAGAGCCTTGAAAGGAAGTCCCTTCCTCCATGAACCCTGACCTGTTTCCATCTTCTCATCTAAAGGAGAGGAAACCATTTACTGCTAATGATCCCAACACCTCCAGGACTTGTGAAATAATACCTGGAAACTAAACCTTTTGTTTAGTTCCATCAGTTCCCCCTTTTGTAAACTTTATTTATTCTTTGATAATTCTATGCAGTGCATTTAGGTCATATCTACCTGTCTCTTACCCTCTAACTCCTTCTGGACCGGATCCGTAAGGAATTAGAGAGTAAGATAACAGTCTGATGGTTTGGAGCCCATGTGATTACATCCAAAATAACAGACTACTTCCTCCAGCCTCCATGTTTCTCTCATGTCCTCTCCTATCCCCATCCCTTGCCAGGCAGCCTGCTTCTTCCATCTATCACCTTGGATTAGCTTGGCCTGTTCTTGGAGGTTGTACAGAGACTATTACATTCTGCGTTACTTTGTGTCTGGCTTCCTTTCTTCGTGGTCAAAGTCTCTGAGCCTTGAACATAATGCTGCGTCAGAGGCTAAAAGTGGTGGAAACAGTGTCCAGAAACCATTTGCTGCTTTTATTCAATTATTGTCTCTAACAGTCAGAGGGATGGCATCCAGCAAGGAAGCATGTTTAGGCCAGCACCCACCACAGGGTCAGAAAACTGAACTCATGCACTCTTTCGGTATGCTGAACCATGAGATTTGTCTCTCCATGGTCAACTGCAGGACATGGGGTCAACTGTATGACATAGGGGGTCAACTGCAGGTCATAGAGGGTCAACTGAAGGACATAGGGGGTCAGCTACAGGATATAGGGGGTTAACCACAGGACATAGGGGGTCAAGTACAGGTCATAGTGGGTCAACTACAGGACATAGGGGGTCAAGTACAGGTCATAGGGGTCAACCACAGGACATAGGGGGTCAAGTACAAGTCATAGGGGGTCAAGTACAAGTCAGGGGGTCAAGTGCAGGTCATAGGGGGTCAAGTACAAGTTATAGGGGCCAACTACAGAACATAGAGAGGGTCGACCAGAGAACATAGGGTGCCAACCACAGGACATACAGGGTCAACCACAGGACATACGGGGTCAACTACAGGACATAGGGGGTCAAGTACAGGTTATAGGGGTCAACTACAGGACATAGGGGGTCAAGTACAGGTCATAGGAGGTCAAGTACAGGTTATAGGGGTCAACTACAGGACATAGGGGGTCAAGTACAGGTCATAGGGGGTCAACTACAGGACATAGGGGGTCAAGTACAGGTTATAGGGGCCAACTACAGGACATAGAGAAGGTCGACCAGAGAACATAGGGTGTTAACCGCAGGACACAAGTCATCTTCAGTGCATTCCAGAGTTGATTGATATTTTAATTTTTATAACCATCCACTTTTCTTGGGGGCTACTTCTCATAAAAACATGGCACCAGTGACAGAAATATGTTTAGGCACATTTTAGAAATTGTCAGTAATCCTGTCCTAATCTTTAGTAAAAATTCATTTTATAATTTTAATGAAACTGCAATTTTTTTCTGACCACAGATACATACTGAATTAATACTTAGACATGGCAGGATGGTAGTACAAACAAAACCATTTTAAAAATTTGTTTTCCTTATTTAAACCATATTTTTTTTAAGAGACCAGAAAATATTATGTGTACAGTAAAAACATTGCATTTCAAGCCCTCCTCAGGCTGTGTCTGAGCTGAGGTGTTTCTAACAGTGTTCTTTGGAGTTTTGGGGGCTAGTCACACACACATTGCAGAGTGTTGTGTGTTCAGAACAAAGCCTGCAGCACAGCTATGTGCCACAGCACAGGAATGCAGGGCAGAAGCATCTCAGGTTCCCGAGGGGTTTCATTTTAACTAAGTTTAGATGGTCGAGAATTCAGAAACCTTTTGTTGTCACCAAGGGCTTTGTGATTCTGAATTTAGTCGTGAGAACCTGTGTGTTTGTGACCCACAGTTCCCAAAGGTGAGCAAAGCTCGGTGATTCACACCTAGCATCCTAGCATCAGATGGAGGCTGAGGCTGGAGGCTCTCTGTGAGTTCAGGGCCAGCATGGGTCACACAGTAAGTCAGTGAGCTGTAGTTCAGCTTACACTGCAGCATGAAGGCCTGTCTTAGAGCCCCCTGCTGCCAAGAGACGTGCGGTTTGCTCACTATTGCTGAGATTTTCTTTTTTCCTGAAAAGACTGGATATTTGGACTTTACTGTTTATACGGTCTCCGGTGCTGGTGGTAACAAACCTGTCGGCTTGACTGTGCTCTATTAGAACTTTATTTACAGAAATGGAGTGGGCTACAGTTGGTTCATTGGCTTAGAGTCCAACCTTATTTAGACAGCTTCCTGCAGGGCCTCCTCAGGAAGCTCCTATGGGAGACCAGTCCTGGGAAGTACAAAGGATTGCTGTCTAGAAATAGGAAGGCTGAGGGGGTCCTGACGTGGCGCTCGTTAGAGCTTCCCTTTTTATACCAAAGTAAGCCCATTGTGTTTAATTTGTTACTGCATGATCATCGCCATCATCATCGTGTGTGTGCATGTCTGTGCATATGTGTGTCTATGTATGTCCGTGTATTTGTGTATGTATGTATGTGTGTACATGTATGTGTATATATATATATATGTATATGTATATATGTGTGTCTGTGTATATAGTATGAATATGTGTCTGTGTGGAGTGTGATATGTGTATATATATATGTGTATGTGTATATACATGTCTATATGTGAATACATGTGTATATGTGTATGTATATGTGTGTATATGTGTGTATATGTGTGTATGCTTGTGTGTGCATGCCTGTGCATATATATATGCATGTGTATGTTTGTATGTGTGTATGTTTGTGTGTGTCTATGTGTATGTGTGTACATGCATGTATGTATACACATGTTTATGCATATATGCATATATATGTATGTGTATATGTGTATCTGTCTATGTGTGTGTATACATATGTGTATGTGTATACATGTGTATATGTGTATATATGTGTATATGTGTGTAGTGTGTAGATGTGTTTATATGTATGTGTGTGTGTATTGTGTGATGTGGAGGTCAAAAGACACCTTCCTGGGTTTGTTTCTCCTTCTACCATGTATGTCCCAGAGATCAAACTCAGGTCATCAAGCTAGGTGGCAGCCACCATTACTGATGAGCCATCATGACCTTCCGCCCCCATTGCTGCATCTTTCAGGTGAGAACACCAACCGAAGTATGTTAACTTCTCAGCTCCAAGTCAGCAGAAGAGCAACACCTAAGCAGTCATGTCCTTTGTCCTTGCCCAGGAAAGTCACATCAGCTCAGACACATCAGAATGACCTTGTGGGGATCTCTCTGGGCTCATGTATTTTAATGTAAAATAAAAGAGAAAGTGAAAGGCAGAGAGAGGTGTAAGACTCAGGAGATAGCATTCTGCATGTGATGTGATCCTTGGCAGGGATCAGCCAAGGATGCTAGCTACACGTTTAGCAAGGAGCACGGGAGAAAAGCCCTGGCTGTCAGTCACTTTATCCAACTATTTTGTTAGACTCAGAAGTGGATGAGGAGAACTCAGCTTGTCCATCCATTCTTTCTATTTTAAAACTTGTTTCAACATTCATGGGTCGTCTTCTTTGAGAATAACAAAAGATGAAAACTGAAGAAAGATGCTGCTCTTGTGACAGCTCATCAGCGCGGGTCCGGGGAATGGAGTGACATCCTGCTTGGCACTGCAGTTTCTGGAGAAAAAGCACCTCTGACTCAGGAGGAAGTGATACTCAGTGGCTTGGATGACCTGCTGTGTGAGAGTCTATGCCTATCAGTGTGTGGACAGGGTGGAGGGTGGAATGAGGGGCCAACCATTCAGGTCAGACATATTAAGGTATTAGTGTGGGAAGCCATGGAAGATTCTGTGGATCTGTTTGGCAAGATTTTAATTAAATCCAGAGTGCTATTGGCAGAATAGACAAATTGTCAGAGAGACTTCAACTAAATAGCCAAACAGCAGTTAAATAAGCTAATAAAAAACTGACTCACTTAGGGACAGTGTCCCCAATTCCTCATGGATGTCATTCATTTTTTTTAGAGTCAGACTTTATTAGAAGTTGAACTTTCATTCTTTTAGAAACACTGAAGAATTTATCCTCCCTACAAAAACCAAATCATTGGAGTGCCAGGATCAGCAAATGTGTTTTTAACTAATCACAAGCACACACAGAAATCCTAGTGGCTCACCCTAAATCCCCGTGTCCAGACTTCATATTCCCCAGAAACAGACTTGACTCTTGCTCTGTGAGTCAGACTGTTTCTGAGTTTAGCTTGGCTTGTGGTTGAGTGACCCAGTTGGGTCTTGTGTTTAACAGAGTTTTCTGGTGCTGTTCAAAAAAGGGCAGAGCAGAGTCTACTGTCACCGTGATCTCTCCTGAGCATTTTGGTGATGCCTCAAAGACAAAGGGAGCTGGCAGAGGTCACTTCCGACCTGGTTGTGTGCAGTTAAGCTTATCGCTAGCTGTGTTACGGAATGGACCCTTATATGTTCTAGCAAAATGGTGAAAGTGATTCAGTTAGAGGTCTTCTGCGTTCCTGGGATGATGCCACTCACTGGCATAGAAGTTTCCAATCTCTAGAATGTGATTGAACTCTAAATTCAGCAAGTGTCCAATCACACGAGCCTTTGACCACATCCCTATCTATTTTGAGAAACGTATTTAGCTTCTTTATATTTATAGATGCCACGGCCATATTCTGTACCCAGAGAGACCTCTCCCAGTATTAAGAGTGCTTCTTTAGTGCCTAGAGATTAACTTTAACCAAGTGGAGAGCAAGTTCAATGTAAAAATAGTGTGGAACTAAAATAGAGACTGGCTGTTGCCTGCTGGGCTGGAGGCTAACGTTAGATGCTTTCTCCTATAATCAGAATGTTTCTGGGCACTGTGACCTTAATTAGCAACTTCTGTAACTGGGGCACTCCTGGCTTGTTTCAAAAAATGATAGACCAAAGGCCCTGGGGGCCCTGCGTATACAAGTAATCCCTGCATAGATATATGCACTTCTGTTCTCTGAGGTAGAAAATGTTGAACATTACCAAGGTCAGGGCCCAGAAGAGTCCTGATTTGTAGTCATTTCTCAAGGAAGACCAGAAGAATGGGAATCTTCTGGTATCTCACAATATGTGATGCAATCTCTTAATTGTAGCCTCATAGGAGGACGAGGGAAAGCAGTGTATTGTTGGTCTGTCTCATCCGTGGTCAGGGCCCATTCTTAAAAAGGTGTTTGCTTAGTGTTTCCAGTACTTTTGTTGGATACCTAGGCCAACTATGTGTTCTGCATGTAAGATCACCTGTCTCTGCCTTGTGGAAATGTATGTGTGTATGTGTGTGTGTGTGTGTGTGTGTGTGTGTGTGTGTGTGTGAGAGAGAGAGAGAGAGAGAGAGAGAGAGAGAGAGATAGACAGACAGAGAGACAGACAGAGAGAGACAGAGAGAGACAGAGAGACAGAGAGACAGACAGAGAGACAGAGAGAGACAGAGAGACAGAGAGACAGAGACAGAGAGACAGAGAGACAGAGACAGAGAGTCAGAGAGACACAGAGAGAGAGAGAGACAGAGAGAATGGAGCATTTCTAAGATAAATTCTAGCACATATCTGTCCGATGTTATGACAACACAAGACAAAAGCATTGACCCAACAATGAATCAGAGCACAGAGTGGCATGGTTCATTAGCTTGCTGTCTGTCCAGTAGGTCATAGAGCACTGAAAATGTGGATTGAGCAATCATTAGTAGACACCATGAGTGGTAAGTAAAGAAGCGTAGTTTAATAGAAAAGTCAGAAAACATACAAACCAGATATTACTCTGCTATAAGCATTCCACAGGAATTCTGACCGACCAGTTCCTGGACTTCAGACAATGTTCTCTTACTCGGAGTTCCGTGTTCTTCTTCCATCCCGGGAGGACTCTCCATCTATCAGTTCCAGGATACTCATGCCAGAAGGATTCTTAGAAACTATATACTCACTTTCCAAACAAGGAGACTGAAGCTCTATGCAACCCAAGCCTCTAAGGACTGAACAGCTCTGTTAGTTCCTTTTCTGTTAGCCAAACAAACAACTGAGATAGATGATCTGTGTGTAAATGCACAGGTTCGCTGTGGCTCCTGTGTGGGAGGTTTCAGCCTGTGGTCCCTTGGAACCATGCCTTGGGTCTGTGCTGAGTCAGCACAGCCTGGCTAGGGCGCAGAGCAGAACAAAGCTGGGACCAGGGCCAGGATGTGTAAAGGAAAAGAGAAAGGCGGTCACTCCGAGAGTCTGCCTGGATAGCGTGTTCCCAAGGACTCTGCTAGGCTCTATCACAAAGGTCTGTCACCTCCCCTTAGATCCAGGTTAAAGGCCAGCTCTCAGGTTAAGGGCCAACTCTTTCACACCTGGGCCTGTGGGAGACAGTCCAGATACAAACTACAGCATTTTGTTAATGGGAAGAACTGCTCACCGTGGTTCATGCTATGGTTCTCATTGCCTCGCTCTTGATGCGTGGCATTTGAGTGTGTTACTCCATCTACAGAGTGCCAGATGGCTTGTGGACCTCATACAGGTTCCTGGGTCGGGAATATGGGTGCATTTACAAGAGTGTCACCACCCTGCTTTTTGAAAAGGAGTATTTTGGTGGAAAGAAGTGTTTTAGGTTAGAAATTAAGACATAGCTAGGCATGTTGCTGCAGGCCTGGGATGGGGGAGGGGGAGATCAAGAGTTTGAGCTCAGCTTGGGCCCCGTTTCAGAAAACTAAAGGCTAGCGATGTAGATTATGGCACCAGGCTTGTTTGGCATGCACACAGCCCTGTGTCCAGCCCCTGGTGCTGCAGATTTACTTTAGAACAGTAAACGTTAGGCGCCATTAATTTTCACTGACTGATGATTCTCAATTAGGAGTGCAAGTGTGAGGGACTTCAAGGATAGACCCTTGGCAAGGACCCCAGAAATGAAGGAGGGAGGGTCCTTCACAGTGTTGCTCCTCAGAGAACAAGCTTAGTTCTGTCCTCTGGCTTCATTCCTTTTATCTACAGGACTTTTCTTTTGATAAAGGCAATGTATGCACACCGTGCCTTTCAAGGTTTCCTCCATCCTCCCTTTGTTCTTGGTCTGTGTAGTAATGATGGATGGTTCCTACTGAACCCTTTTGGCTTCTGAAACATGGCCACACATGCTTTCAGGCCTGTGGCCGCATAAGGCCAAGCGTACCTATGAGTTCACCCAACACAAACTTGTAAACATACCTAAAACATTATGAGGTGTTTTTTTTTTTTCTTTTTTATCTTTTCGTTTTGTAATTTGATTTGGGGACCCTTCTAGATGACATTTTGTGGCAGTGTCTACACAGGTTGCATGTGTTTAAAGTTTCCAAGGGGTTTATTCCTGTAAGCTAGATAGTACTTTGCATCTTATTTTAGAGAAGGAGCAACTGAGCCACCAATGGGGATTTGTCTGACTAAAGTATGGTGTTCTCCTTCCAAAATGTGTAATGTTCACTGCTAGTTCTTTAAGACTTGTGGTCAGTGCACACTCCGTAGCAGAACTTGTGCCCTGAGCCATCTTTCTTGGTCACCTTTCTATCTGCCCTGCTTTGTTGGCTCCTGGTCTTTCAGGTCTCCTTGTCCCCAGGGTGTAGGCCACAGGTTATGTTGTGCAGAAAGCTTCCCCTAATGCCTTCTGCTGCAGTCTTCCAGTGTTGCTCAGTTGATCTTTATGTTGCTAGTGAACCCAGCCTCCAGGAGGCCAAGTCATGGTTCCCACTGATATCTGAGATGTGGCCTCTCTGTAGGTGGCCCTACCTCTGAGCTGGACTGCTTCTGGGAGCTGGACTTGGCTTATCCTCAGGATCTCTGTACCTAGCAACAGGCCCATTGTTTCTGGAACCAGGGGAGGGAGGCCCAGCATGGATTTTCTTTTCCAACACTGGCAAACAATATAATTGGCTCTGGTGAAGAGTTATAAAACTTTTCAAAAATCGTTTTTACATTGAAAAACAGACTATAAGACATTAAAGAAATAGATTCAAATGCTAATCTGAGATCTGGCTTTTCTCAACCAGCTGATTATATTTTTACTTTGTCAGGTTTTTATCTCCTATAGAGGAAAAAAAAAGTCCCCAGGAAGTGAAAGAGAAAGGAAACTGCTCTTGTTTCTGAGGCTGACTGGAGCTGGGGTGAGCTCCCTGTGAGGCGATCCTGCCTGAGGAGATTCGCCTTCTGCCAGAGGGCAACATCTAATTGAGGGCTCTGATTTGGGGTGACTCAGAGAAAATCAGAGAATGTAATTTTAAAGACTGGAAAATGGCAGCTACAAAAGCTGCACAAAAATAAGATTGTTGCTGCTGGAACAGAGAAAAGCACCAATGCTCTATGTCAACTGAGTTAGGGAAAAGAACTGTCCTTCCGTTCTTGGGCAAGCACAAACTGGTTCCTTAGCTGGTGCTCCAGCCACTCCTGGGATTTGGAGCCCCGCCCCTACAGCTCCTGTTGCCCGCCCCTGGCATCATCTTAAGTCTCAAAATACAATAGCGTCGACTCTTGTAATTTTGCAAATCACAACATTTGCCCTATAATTTTGTTTTCTGAAGTTAGTTTGATTTTTCTGTCCTTGAAGTTGCCTAAGGTTATGAACATAACAGTCATTGCTAAGATAAGAAGCCCATCTTTTTATTGCAAGGAGTACCAAACTCCTTCCAGTTTTGAAGTCTTGCCTACAGAATTAAAAGAAAAAAATACGCAGGCATCTGGAAAATACAACTCCATAAATGAGTGTTTAATTAGAAAGGAAAGAGAGCTATATTTGAAAACAGACCAATTTGATTATATTTAAGTATTAAACAGATTAATTTCCAGGGTGGCAATTCTTTATTATATGCCTTTCATTTACATGGAACTGTATTAAGAATTTAATTTTAGCTTGCTCTACAAATTGGCCTATGCCCATTCATCCTTGGTAGACTAATAACATTTCTGCCTTGCCATGCTTTGGATTAATCCTCATTACTACTCTTTGAGAAGGACCATGAGGGTAGCCAGATGGGAGCCTCGTCCTCCCGTTACAGGATCCCAATTGATGGGCTTGCTTCATCAGAACGTAAGGCTGTTGTGAAGCTCTGAGCCTTCAGGGCCACATCCAAGCCACCAAGGGAAACCCAGCACCCTGCCCTGCAGATTCCATCACAGCCATCTCATGGCTAACAAAGGACTGATGCTCAGCATCATCTGTTGTCTCCCAACCTCTTCTTGGTCCTGTTTGTCTCAAGCTTGGTTCCCTAAGGTTGTACTGCCTACACTGGAGATTATTTGTGGCTTTAGGAAAATCGAGACTCATGCAGTGTTTTCAGAGAACCCAGGCTCAGCAAAAGCAGCGCTTGCCCAACCTGGTGTGAGCTTCCATATAAGAAGGATTATGGAAAGGGATTCTAGAAATAGAATAGGTTCTAGAAATTTCTGGAGATCAGTTCTCGGACTGGAATTACAGTGTGGTGACATGACAGGATTTTCCTCCTCTCAGAGAATGTAGACTCATAACAAAGAAGTCCCTTGTTCCTCTTAGCCCTGAAGCACGGTCACAGTTTAGGAATGCAGAAGTTAAGCCTGTGAGAAATTAGGTCAGTGTCATAGGACCAGGTGATTTACAAAAAGAAAAAAAAAAGCTTTATTGGCTCATAGGCATTTCATTTATTTAGTTTGGGGCTCACTGACAATGCTTGTTTGTTTGTTTGTTTGTTTGTTATCTCACCACATAACTCTTACCAGCCTGGGATTCAATAGTTAGACCAGACCAGCCTCCGCCTCACAGATTGGCAGCCTTTACCTTCTAAGTACTGAGATTAAAGGCATGCCCACCATGCCCACCATGCCCACCATGCCCACCACCAGTGCAGTTAATTATGTTATGAGCGACATCTGCAAAGGTTCCAGACAACACGAAACAGAGACTTTCCCATCTCTCCTCACAGATCAACAGCTTTCGTTCTTATAGAAATGCCACTTAGTCATGGCTCTGAGTGCAGACTGGGAGGCAGAACAGAGAAGTGAAGGGGATTGTGGTTATCTAGACACCCAGTGTGAAGTTGTAAAGAATCCTTGGGAGAGAACGTAAACTTCTCTGCTTTCTTTGTGTATGATATCACTGTCTTAAAGCCTTACACACAACCATGAGACGATGGAAGGCCATTCTTCCTGCCTAAAAATAAATTCTGTGAAGTTGTCCCTTTAAAGCCCGCATTGGATCTGGTGGTTGTAGACTATTTAAGTCTCCCTGTTTCATCTAAAGCAGGCCGACAGCAAGAACGGTGTTCTGTGAGGTCAGAATGATAGCGAGTCTGTTTTGTGTTTATGTTTATGGTTTGTGCTGTAACCTCATGATGGCCGCGCATTCTTGGTCGCGTGACTCTGAAGTTGTAATTACTTTCTTAGGTTGGTAGTGACTTTGTCTTCTTTCCATTAAGGCTATTCGGCAAGGCTTAAGTTTGTCCCATGGCAGATCACAGTCTGAAGAACAGAGCAGATAACTTCAGTCTCATGTCTGCCTTGAGATTGCAGTTTTAAATTTGTTCTTAATTACGTGGATAGTTTGCTTGCACCCCTTCCCACCATTTTCAAACACAGAGTCTGTGCTGGCCTTAAGTGTACAGTCCTCCTGCCTCAGGTTCCCAAATGCTATGATTATGCCACTATGCCCAGAAAATGGGCACGTTTTAAGTTCTGTAAGTTTGGAGAAGTGAGATTAGGTTTGTCGGGACTTCTTCTTTTATGGCTTTTTAAAATATTTGTGTTCCGTGGTTTTTTTCCCATGAGGATATTCTGTGTTTTTTAATGCCCGGCAGTTTAGGTTAGCCTTCAGATAACTCACCCCAAAGCATACTGATTCTCAACTTCATAGGTATAGCTTGTGGCATAGATGATGAAGAAGCTGCTGAACATAGGAGTCTGATGGAGAAGCTGACCCCCGCTTTATGATGAGGATTTGGCCAGCTTCTGGTCTGAAGTAATGGATTTGGCCTTACGCATTCCCTTGATGATTCTGAAATAGGCCGCGTGATTCTCTGGTTGTGATGACTTTATCTTTATCTGCAGTATCTGTTTAATTCAGCCATGGCCTTTGTGTGGGGGAACAAGATAACTGGGAAGAAATGATTTAAAAAACATCATCACAGAGTGGACTGTATTGGTTGTTCTTGGTCACGTGACTCTGAAGTTGTAATTGCTTTCTTAGGTTGGTAGTGACTTTGTCTTCTATTAAGTGTGTGTTACAGTCCCACATATATCCTGGTGGCTTTTATAGAGGGCCTATGATGGAATGTCACTGTCACAGTGAGATTAAACCTATCTTTGGATATCTAAGACCATCGGGTATCACTAAATCATAGTACCAGGAGAGAAATTAATGATGACCATTCTTTGTTGGGTATGAGTCAGGATAAGGATACATGCTAAGATCTCTCTAGGAAAGGAAACATTTTCACAGTGCATCTCACTTCACCGTATAGCAAGGGAGCGGGTCCCCATCACTGGTCTGCGTGGATAGCCTTCTGTTAACCTTGTCATCCAGCAGCTCTGGCTTTGTCAGAGGGATAGGACAGTGTCCTGAGATGTGCTTCAGGACACCTGTGGTCTTCCCTGGAGTAGAGGTGGGCAGGGATCTCTCCCTTTCTACTGTGGGCCAGTTTCCCAAAGACTTTCATAAGCAACTTGGTGAGGGAGGCCCAGTGTTTGGGGAGCTTCCTTGACTCCTAACTTCCCACATAGGCAGTGCATCTGGATGGCTGTTTCATCCAAGGCTGTAAGGAGTTTGGGTCAAAAGGAGGCAGTCTTTCAAAAATTAGAAGAGAGGTGAAAGAAATTTAGGTCTTTGAGGCAAATCAGAATGGGAGAGGCACAAGAAGCCTTGTGAGATAGGAAGCTCAGCCATGGCTCACCTCCAGGAAGTCTCAATGGAACATTTAAGGTTGTTCAAAATGGGACCCTTTCCAGGTAAAAGCATAACTCACACTAGCAGTTATGCTTGGGCTTCTGGGAAAATTAGTCTCCTGACCAAATAGAGATATATGGCTAGTGGATTGTTGAGTCCTTATATTGTAAAATGTATTTCGCCTTCCTTAAAATCAGCATCATTCTTGAACAGCATTTAAATGTTTTCTTTATTTACTAATAAACATAAAAATATCAATCAGTCTTCATCTCCGTTACTCCATCATATGTAGAACCACATATGTAGGATCAGAGCGTTGGCGCCATAGTCCCGGCTAACTTCACTTTCAGCCTCACTGAATCTGTTAGAATTGAAACAGACCAACTCTCCCACCAACTGGGGAGTTTGGGGGAGTGCCCCAGTCTGTCAGTGGCTCTACCTCCTCACTAGAAATAACAGTGTCTGTTTCAGATTTATCGAGAATTAGAAACAGCCGTGCAGAGACCTCGGCCCAAGACCTAGGTAAGCATTGCTTATGCTTCTTTAGACGCTCTCAGAAAGCTCCACCCCGCTCCCTTTCTCTCTTCCTGCCCTACCTTGAAGATGTTGCCTTGAGAGCAGGTTTCCCAGTGACTGCTCAGAGAACACTCTCCAGATCTTTGCAGAGAATGTGATGCTTTTGATAGTGTTCACGATTGAGAAATGGTAATTCTTTAAGAAGGTGGGAACTGACTAATGGAATAAATCTCTTCTTTAATGTGGTTGATGTTTAGCAGAAGGCAGAAAGTCCTGCTTGCTCATCTTTGTTCAATGTAGACAGGGAGGTGGAAGCAACAGAAGCAAAAACGTGTCCAGAAAGTGTGTGTGAGGCAGAGCTCAGCCACGAGCCACGCCAGCCTTGCCTGCTGAAGCATGTCTGAATGGTCCTTGGACAGTTCGAGCAAAGATTGTGTTTGTCATTATCATGAGCGTGCTAATGTGTAGAGAAACAAAGTTCCCACACACTTGGTAAAAGGAGCACTCAGGTGCTCCTCTGTTTAATGTCTGCCTGCCTCACCATGAAGAAATCGACAAGGATATGGGGTGCAGAGTTTTCTAAAGTGCGTGACCTCTGTTGTCCCTCTGTCCCATAAACTATCATTCCCAAATTGGTGGGATCCATGAACAGAGACTGAGATTATGCAGTTTTGAGCTCCATTGGTAGGGTCTTGCCTGGACTGAGGAGTCATTGAGCTTGAGGTGTGAGAATCTCACCTCAGCGGAGGATTCCCAGGGGCGCTTTTCATGGGACTAGGCCCTCAGTGCCTCTGTACCCACGCTGACTCCAGTACTGTTTTATAAATGCATCAGAGTTATGCATATCTCAAACATCTATTGGGGAAAGTTCTCGAAAACAAATGATCACCAAGAAATGATAGGTCTAGAAATTTTAGAGATTTCGAGCAAAGCGCTTCCCAGTGCCAACACAGCACAACCACCAGATGTCAAGTGAGAGAGAAGCCAGGCTTCAGCCCTGCAGAGCAACCGAGGCCCCTCCTTCCTCCTTTGATTAGGGTGGCCCCTTTGCCCCCACTCTATCGCTTGCCTAGGAAGGGAAAGGAGGGAAACGAACCCTATTCTATTTCCCTCCAGCCCAGGGGGTCAAGTTAAAGACAGACATAAAGACAGATGTAGACAGACAACCTGACCATGAGTTTTCACTGCCCTGTCAGTGTTTTCTCTTGTGTATTCATTACCTGTTTCACAGAAGTGAAGGTGTGGTTCTCAGTCAGAGGATATCAAAGGCCAGCTTCCTCCTGTGTCGGGTATGGGCGGCATTGCCTTAAAAGAATTTTTTTTTGTTGTTGTTGTTGCTCAGTTAAGCTGGTTTTTATTAATGAAACTTTCTTTATATAAATATCAAATTCAACAGGGAAGGAGGTATGTTTTAGTAAAATAATTGTTTTAGGGCAGCTTACATGGGATACCCAGGATGTACGGAGCAGCTTTGCATGTTAGAAGACGACGGTGGTCTTCTTGTACCCTGTATTCCATTAGTGACACTTTATAGTCACTCAAGTAGAGATACATCAGGTGTGTTGGCCAGACTTAATTCTCAAATGTGAGCCCTCTGTCCTTCTGTCCCTCTGTCTCTGTCTGTTTCTTCTGACTCTATCCCTCAGTCTCTCTTTTTCACTCCCTTGTGTGTATGACAGAGAGTAAGTGTGTGTGTGTGTGTGTGTGTGTGTGTGTGTATACACACGTGTACACCTGTGCACACAGAGAGCAGAGGAGGACAGGAGGTGTCCTGTTCTTTGACTTCGGGTCATATTTAGGGTGCCTCCCTGAACCTGGGGTGGCTCCAGCAATCTCGACTGTTTCTCCTATCTCAGTGTCCCTTAGTGCTCTGTGGCCAGGTGCATGTGGCTTTCCCATTGTTTTAGAAGCCATGGGTCCTCAGACTTTCACAGCAAGCACCCCTGTTTGTGAAGCCCTCTCCTCGGCCCCTTAGATCCCCTGGAGATGGTTGCCCATAGTCAGAAACTTGATGAGGGAGTTGTGAGTCCGATTTGGAATAAATTGAGCTTTTTTGGAAAGAGAGGCTTAAGTCTGAGTAAGGAAGTCTAGAACACCCACCTCCTGGTCAAGAGTAGAGTCAGCGTTGATGGAACAGTTTTCACTTTGCAGCTTTCCTGTGCTCCATCTAAAGGTGGGGTGATGCCTTTGTTTCTGTGACTCACTAAATCATTTTTAAGTTGCACAATGTTTTAATGTGCTGTAAAAGTATGACTTCTTGTACACATATTTTAACCTTTGGTTTTATATGTATAGATGCTTGTATGCATGTAAGCTTGTGTACCACATGCTTGCATTACCCATGGGGGCCAGAAAAGGACATCAGATCTCCCAGGGAATGGAGTTCTAGATGGTTGTGAGTCACCAAGTGGGTGCTGGGGATGGAACCCCTGTCCTCTGGAAGACTAGCCAGTGCTCTTAACCACCAAAGCATTACTTCATTCCAGTTAGGTGATTTGTGTGTGTGTGTGCGTGTGTTTGTATGTATATATGTTTGTATGTGTATATGTATGTATATATGTATGTATATATATGTATGCGTTTATATATACATATACCTATACACACATATTTACCTATACCTATATATATGTATGTGTATATCTTGTAGCACTTAAGCTTGGTACCTTATGATTTTAAGGATTTTAAATAAGCAAGAAATGTTCATGGCATACCAGTTTTCAATGATTAAAACAAACTATATATGTATCTGTGCCTGTGTATGTATATGTATATACCTCAGCTGAGGCAGTATGCAAATATAGACAATACAGTTACAAACACAACAGCTAAAAGGTAGCTAAAATGTGAGCACTTTTGTGGACTGTTTTATCTTGGAGAAAAAGCAACTAAGGGATAAAGGAAAGAAGTGTCAGAAGTGTTCTAACAGAGCCAGCTTAAGTCTCACCCGGCTTATCTGTGTCACCTCTTCCCACTGTGCTTAAAGTCATGCTGTCTGCAGGCAAAATTGTGGTCAGAGGTGTTTGAAACTTCTCCGAAAAGGCAGTTTGTTAAGGTTGGAATCAGAGCTTTGTTTGGTGGGAAAAGGTCATAGTAATTGTTGGTGATTGCCTTTGTCAAGGGGCATCAACAGGTAATCAGGAATTTTACAGGTTTCAAAGGAATTCCTGGTGGAAATGCTCACAGAAGGTGCTTCCCACAAAGAATGCCCTCATGTTGGAATTAGACCCCAACTGTGCTCACCTAGGTAAACTTAAAGGAAGCTAACACAGTGCAAAGGCCACACGTCCGAGGCAACTGAGGTGAGTGGAGGTTTTCTCCTTTAGAGACTCAGGGGGGAACTTCAAAGATCCTTGGCACACAATTTGCAAATGTATTTGTTTCCATTGTCCAACTTTAGAACTTGAGATTTCAAACAAAATTCAAATGGTTCAAAAGGTGAGAGGGAGACTCAAGTCCTTGCCCTCCTCTCCAGGCAACCAAGGAATCCTTAGGCACAGCTAAGAGAGAACCTCCGAATGCAGCAGGTACCCTGTGACGTGTTACTACACTGACGTAAAAGAAAAAAAAAGGCGTAAAATACTAAGCCTTAAATGCATGACATCTCTGACATTTGTGCTTTAGAAAAATTTCTACTGACATACACACACACACACACACACACACACACACACACAAAACATATCAAAACCTCTTTCTAAAATCATTTTCTAAAGGACCTGTTAGGCCTTCCAAATGGAAAGGATTCCTTCTTGGAAATGGGATGTGTCATCTCATAAGGCTTACCTTTCCTCACTGTAGAGAGCTGCACACTAGTGTCTGTGCATGTGTGCTCCTGCATGTGTGCTCCTGCATATGTGCTTCTGTATGTGTGCTCCTGCATATGTGCTTCTGTATGTGTGCTCCTGCATATGTGCTTCTGCATGTGTGCGCCTGCATGTGTGCTCCTGCATTTGTGTTTCTGCATGTGTGCTCCTGCATATGTGCTTCTGCATGTGTGCTCCTGCATATGTGCTTCTGTGTGTGTGCTTCTGCATGTGTGCTCCTGCATATGTGCTTCTGTATGTGTGCTCCTGCATGTGTGCTCCTGCATTTGTGTTTCTGTATGTGTGCTCCTGTATGTGTGCTCCTGCATTTGTGTTTCTGTATGTGTGCTCCTGCATTTGTGTTTCTGTATGTGTGCTCCTGCATGTGTGTTTCTGTATGTGTGCTCCTTCATGAGTGTTCCTGCATGTTGCTCCTTCATGTGTATTTCTGCATGTGTGCTCCTGCATGTATGCTCCTGCATTTGTGTTTCTGTATGTGTGCTCCTTCATGTGTGTTCCTGCATATTGCTCCTTCATGTGTGTTTCTGCATATGTGTTCCTGTATGTGTAGTCCTGCATGTGTGTTTCTGTATGTGTGCTCCTGCATTTGTGTTTCTGTATGTGTGCTCCTTCATGTGTGTTCCTGCATGTTGTTCCTTCATGTGTGTTTCTGCATATGTGTTCCTGTATGTTGCTCCTGCATGTGTGCTCCTACATGTGTGCTCCTGCATTTATGTTTCTATATGTGTGCTCCTTTATGTGTGTTCCTGCATGTTGCTCCTTCATGTGTGTTTCTGCATATGTGTTCCTGTATGTGTGGTCCTGCATGTGTGCTCCTTCGTGTGTGCCTCTGCACATGAGCTTCCTGTGTGCTTCTGTATGTGTACTCTCTCATGTGTGCTCTCTCATGTGTGCTTCTGCATGTGTGTTTCTACAGAGCTGTCATAACAGGAAGTATTTTGGAAGTGCAGCAGCCCCCAAGTGGCAGTGGTATCCTGGTGTTTCCATGGATCCTCCGATGCATGCTGTCCAGTTTAGATTCAGTCCCCTTCCCTCATTATCTCCCCATCTTCCAGGAGCATAGGGAGCTCTGTCAGCCCACCCTGCATCATCGCTCTGTCCACCGACTAGCTTCCCAGAGCACATGCCTGCCTTGCTCCTCCCTCACATCTCGAGCTGTCCCCTCTGTCTGCTTCTCTGACTTCATGTGCCTCCCAGAAGATCCCCTCGCCCCAGCATTCCTTGTCATGCACACAGGGATATTTCTAAAATTTAAGTCCAATCATGCTACACACCCATTCTGCTTGAAAGTCTGCAATAGATTCCATTACCCTTAGGGCACCTCCAACTGCTTAATATGTCTCCTGTCCTGAACGCCTTACAGTGCTCGTCTGTTTCCCTGCCCTTTCTGGCTTCAGCTTGCATTATGTGTGGGTGCAGGAGAGTTTCACTATGTTCAGCTCTAGTGTGCCATGCCACCATCTTGTAGCTACACAGTTCAGTTTTCATGCCGTCTCCTTCCTTCCCACGATCTCCCCATCTTCCAGTAGCATTGGATGCAGCCCTCTTCCCTGTGGCTTTGCCTGCCTTCCCTGTATGGTCAGATGTACAGGATCCTCAAAGCATTCATTGAAACTGTGATCCCCAGTACCTCCATCAGACTGGCTATACAGAAAGACAGGGGCCTTTGAAGAACTACAGAGGTCAAATCCAATGTTCTTAAGAGACAATAGGACAGACTGATGTACAGAAGGAAGGCTGTATGGAGACACAAGAAAATGGCACCTTGCCAACCAAGGAAAGAGGTCTTTGTGAGACCAACCCTTTTCTACTTGAATCTTTGAATTCCAGCTTTCCTGAACTTCAAAAAAACAGTTATAGCTTAAGGTGCTCAGTCTTTGATTTTTCTCTTCACATGCAATGGCCATCCAAGCTTGAGCCCCATTGAGACACACCATAGTGAAGTACTGAACTTAGAAGTAGTTTTTTTCCTTAGAACCCTCACAAGTGAGGCCAAGTGCCCTTCTGAGTGCCAAAGATATGCCAGGCTCAACACATACATTGTCCTGGTTAATTTACACATTTTATAAAGGAGACAGTTCTCTCCTTCTAAGTTTCCTGATTCTAAAACTGAAGGGATGAGGCAGTCCCAAAATGTCATCACGTACAGATGACCCCGTCTCTCTTCCCAGAGTCGGGCCTGTCGAGGCAGAATGCTCTTACACAAGATCTTGACTGCATCCCAGCCACCACCTGCCTGTGTGGCAAAACCTGTTAGCTTTCTTCCCACTTGTCCCCAAGCCGCAGGAGTAAAGTCTCGGAGCAGATTTTATTTCTTCTCACCTGTCAGCCAGTTTCCAGCACATGTGGCCCACAGTACAGCTGATGCTTTTCACTCTAGTGCAGAGGCAGGGGGATCAAGGTCCTGCCAGTGTGGGAACATACGGGAGAAGTGCAGACATGATTCTCAGCTGAGCACGGTTCCATACACTCCTGACCCCCCAGCTTCCGTAGTTCAGTATAATACGGGAAAGTATTAAAGCAGAGAAATAATCATCTACCAATATACCAGATTCAGTCTAAACCCCAGTCAGACATGCCCTCTCTTGGCTGTTTTGAAGCATCTTAACTCAGCGATAGGGAGGCATGGCTGACTCATCAACTTTTAAGTTACCTTGTCCATGGAAGGAACCCTCATAGACGCAAAGGATGGAGGGACCTCAGTGTGCAGCCCAGTTCTGAATGGTTTCACGATTGGGAGAAAAACAACCCTGGCTGCTTGGTTTCTAGGATTTCCCAAGTACTCCCTATAATCCATGGTTCCTGAATTTTGGTGTATTAGCCCAGTTCTGTATTCTAGGACCTCAGACTCGAGGACAAGGTGAGCTATGATAGGTGTAGTTATTGAATCTCCCAAATCTGACCCAAAATAAGCCTTTCATTTCTTAAATTGCTTTTGTCAGAAATGAGAAAAGCTAAGTAATGTTGCATTCTCTGGGAGAAAGAGCAGTGCTGGAGTTCTCCTAACACCCGCTCTCAGATTATATCACTAAAAACTGCATGGACCTGGTGCAAAAGCAGACCAACAGAATAAAACAGAGTACCTGCAAACAAACCCGTAGAGCCACAGCCACCCAGCTTCTGACACACACGCCAGCACTGGGTATTGGAAATAAGAAAGACTGCTTATTGAGTGTGCCAGGGAAAGCTGGATTTCCACAGACCCTAGCATAAAACTCGAAACTCTAAAACCGCTATAAACAATAAACCATATAGACAAACAAATTGACATATAAACCAAAGTCTTCAAGATATAGGTCAAGACAAAGACTTGCTGAAAAGGACTCCAGTTATAGCAGTGAAGTTCAAGAACTGATAAATGGGTTTGATAAATAATGGAAGCATTTTCAATGTCTTTAGCCATCAGGGAAAGCTGTTTTTCAATTCCACCTCATCTCGGTGAGAATGGCTTTTTTCAAGAAAACATGGCATCGAATGCTGACAAGTATGTGTGGAAAGACGGCTTCTTATATACTACTGATAGGAATGTAGATTTGAGCAGCCACTATGAAAACGGCTATTTCTAAGGTATGTAGAGAGTGAACTACTATATAACCCAGCAGTGTCAGCCTTGGGGATACACCCCAAAGGCTTGTAAGCCAACTCAACATAGAGATAGAGGTCCATCCAAGACTGTTGGTTCACTAGTCACAGTAGCCAGGAAATCAAATGATCCTAGGTGTCAATCAACAGAAGGAGATGTGGTATATACAGTGGAATTTTTATTCATCCATAAAGAAAGTTAAATTATTATGTTAACTGAAACAAGCATGATGGAAAGACAAATGCCATGTCTTTTCTTTTCTTTTCTTTATCTCATTTTTGTTTTTGTTTTTGTTTTGTTTTCTTGAAGATTGGGTTTCTCTGTGTAGTCCTGGCTGACCTGGAATTCACTCTTAAGACCAGTGTGGCCTCATACTCACATGTCTCTGCTTCCTGAGTGCTGGGATTGAGGGCGTATGCCATACAACCAGCTACCACAGGTTTCCTCTTATATGTAGAATCTAGATCCATGGATGCAGCTCAGTTGGCAAGGTGCTTCTGGCATGCACAAACCCTGGGTTCTATCCCTGCAACCATACAGGCTAGGTGCGGTGTCACACTCCTGGCGTAAGTGGAGAAGTGGATCAGAAGTTCAAAACCATGTTCAGTTACTTAGTGAAGTTAGGGCCAGCCTAGGATACATGAGACTGTGTCTCAAAAATAAAGCTAAGTAAGTAAAACAAATTTACAAAATGATGTGTATAAGTGTGTGTGTGTGTATGTGTGTATGTCTCCCTTTCTCCCTCCCCCTCTCTCTCTCTCTTTCTCTCTCTCTCTCTCTCTCTCTCTCTTTCTCTCTCTCTCTCTCTCTCTCTCTCTCTCTCTGTGTGTGTGTGTGTGTGTGTGTGTGTGTGTGTATTAGGTCATGTACACTTGCACACCTGTAGTGAGACTAGAAAAAGGATTCAGGGAGAAGCAGAAGAGATTTTGAGGGAGCCTGGAATGAGGCAGTAATGGGATATCTGTGGCATGAGAACAGATGTGGGACTATCTCAGGGAAGGGAAGGAATCGGGAAGAGCACCTGGGGCCACAGCAGAGAGAAAGGCATGGGAAGGGAGTGAACTAGAACAGGACATACTGATGCATATGTATGTCTACTTGCTGGTTTTGTGTGTCAGCTTGACACAAGCTGGAGTTATCACACAAAGAAGAGCCTCAGTTGAGGAAAATGCCTCCATGAGTTCTAGCTGTGGGGCATTTTCTCAATTAGTGATCAAGTGGCGAGGGCCCCTTATGAGTGGTACCATCCTTGGGCTGGGTAGTCTGGGTTCTATAAGAAAGCAAGCTGAGCAAGCCAGGGGAAGCAAGCCAGTAAGTAACATCCCTCCAAGGCCTCTGCATCAACTCCTGCCTCCTGACCTGCTTGAGTTCCAGTCTTGACTTCCTTTGGTGATGAACAGCAATGTGGAAATGTAAGCTGAATAAACCCTTTCCTCCCCAACTTGCTTCTTGGTCATGATGTTTTGTGCAGGAATAGAAAACCTGACTAAGACAGTATGGAAATGCCATGTGGAACCCATTAGTTTGCTAACTTAAGCATTAGTAATTTAAAAAATAACACAGGTGAACTGCATCTAATAAACTTTTTATCATGAGGTGAACAGGTGAGATTTCTTGGAACGAATAACATCCTAATAGTGTTTTTAAAAGATAACTGAATGAGAGAGGGAGGGAGGGAAGGAGAGAGAGAAAGAGAGAAAGAGAGAGGGAGGGAGGAAGGGAAAGAGAGAGAGAGAGAGAGAGAGAGAGAGAGAGAGAGAGAGAAAGAGAGAGAGAGAAAGAGAGAGAGAAAGAGAGAGAGAGAGAGAGAGAGAGAGAGAGAGAGAGAGAGAGAGAGAGAGAGAGAGAGAGAATATGAATGTGTGTTACAGGTTGATTCTATAGTTTTGTACATGAAAAACATGCCTTCTTACCATTGAATGACATCCCAACCCTGAGGGCTTTCTTTTAGATACTAGAAAATGGTCATGGCCTTTAAGTGTAACACATGTGGAGAATATGTGTGTGCCACACCCAGTGTAGTGCCCCAGTGTAAGAACTGCCACACTGAACACAGAAGGTGGAGACATACATACTTGTATGTAGAAAGACTGGTATTCCTTATTTCCATTCATATAGTATACATTACTTTAATATGTTGATATCTGCATTAGCAAAGTAGCAAATGTAGGAAAAGAGACGCGGAATCCAGGGGTTTCCTCTGGAGGGTGCGAATGTGCACCTTTGTTCAGAGCGTTGCTGTATACCATTGCTAAAGCCACTTTTGGTGTCCCTGCTTAGGCCACAGGATGTTTCATTTTCCCCTAGGAAGTTAGGTCTGAAAAACAAAGTCTCAGCCTGTCTCTGCTTTAGGTGTGAAATGAAAGCTCGCCAGTGTGCCCTTTGTAAAGGATGCTACCTTCCTTCTTCCTAAATTCAGGAAAAAAATCCAGAAACAACTTCCTCTACTCTCCACCATGCATGCATGCACATGCAATATGGGAACTGAATTTGCAGTTTAGTTGATGTATCCATTCGGGAGCTTCCTAGAAGAGGAATATTTAGGGTGCTGCGCGATTCCCTCGCCCAGACAGCAATTCTGTTTCCTCAGCATGTGTACTGTGCGTTGCTTCATACTAATCCACTCAAAACTGATGTCATGGTGTTTAATAAATTAATATTTTTGCTCACCCGGGATTGAGCAGACACCTGTTTAGCAGCACTGCTAAATGTCACACCCTCTTGTCGGGCTAAGAATAGGGTGGTGCACAAAGGGAAGGGGACCCATCTATGATGTAGACACCCTAAATAAGTAGATGGTCACACAAGTAAATGGTTAATTTGTATCTTATGGTTTTACAATAAGCACATTAGATTCTTACCCTGGAGGGATGTGGGGTGAGGGGAGCTGGGGTACTAGAGAACTAGATGAAGGGTTGCCATTATAATAATAATAATAATAATAATAATAATAATAATAATAATAATAATAAACATTATTATTATTTGTTTTGTTTTGTTTTGTTTTGTTTTTTTCTTTGAGACAGGGTTTCTCTGTAGAGCTCTGACTGTCTTGGGACTCACTCTGTAGACCAGGCAGGCCTTGAACTCAGAAATCCACCTGCTTCTGCCTCTGGGATTAAAGGCATACCACTTAGAATATTAAGATGGGGGATTCATCCCAGAAAGGACGTTATGTTCTGTCTGGAAGAAGTGAGTTATTGTCCTGAGAGTGGGTGCATCAATGCAGGGTGAGAGGATGTACAGGAGACAGTGCAGGGTGAGAGGACGTACAGGAGACAGTGCAGGG
>NW_022196896.1:132656582-132657321 GCF_008632895.1 Mastomys coucha | reverse complement strand
ACAGGAGACAGTGCAGGGTGAGAGGATGTACAGGAGACAGTGCAGGGTGAGAGGACGTGCAGGAGACAATGCAGGGTGAGAGGATGTACATGAGACAGTGCAGGGTGAGAGGACGTACAGGAGACAGTGCAGGGTGAGAGGATGTACAGGAGACAATGCAGGGTGAGAGGATGTACAGGAGACAACGCATCAAGTGGTTCATAGCTATGCATGCTGTCTCCCTGCTTTGTGCTGGAAAGTGGAAAATGGGGCCTCAAACATGCTGGGTATACACCCAACCACTGAGCTATTCCGAATCCCAGGCACCTCATAAGTGCTAGGCTCTTGGTTCTACCACTGTTTCCAGATCCATGAACACACACGCAACCATTGAGATGTTCTTTCCTCAGGCTCCTCATGCTTCTCACATGCTCACGTACCTCATACATGCTAGGCACATGCTCTACCAATGACCTGTCCCCTAGACCCATGTACCTCACACATGCTAGGTACATGCTCCACCACTGAGCTGACCCCTAGACCCATGTACCTCACACATGCTAGGCACATGCTCTACCAATGACCTGTCCCCTAGACCCATGTACCTCATACATGCTAGGCACATGCTCTACCAATGACCTGTCCCCTAGACCCATGTACCTCACACATGCTAGGCACATGCTCCACCATTCAGCTGTCCCCTAGACCCATGTACCTCACACATGCTAGGCACATGCTCTACCAATGACCTGTCCCCTAG
>NW_022196896.1:132601695-132656370 GCF_008632895.1 Mastomys coucha | reverse complement strand
ACATGCTCTACCAATGACCTGTCCCCTAGACCCATGTACCTCACACATGCTAGGCACATGCTCCACCACTGAGCTGTCCCCAGTTATTCTAGAGCTGGTCAGCACATGTCACATGCTGTACCGACCCCTTCTTTTCTATCGGGGATTCTGTAAAGTGCCATATGTACCACAGGTTTCTAAACTTGCCTGACAGGCCATAGTCTCTCAAGTGTCTCTGTCAGTGATGGGCAGCACACATGACAGTCACTCTACAAGACGGCTGTCTCGGCTTAGGTGAATACACTCTGATGTCGGCACAGTGACAAAGTCAACCAGCTACGCGCTTCTCAGGGAATACCACTGTCAGCAAGGACCGTGTGACTGAGACACGCTCTGACATTCTTTTCATCTCAGCAGAGCTTCGTGTCCTCCAAAGTGTTCCATGGCTAAGTACTATATTGTGTTCTGCTTGAAAATAATAGAAGGGAGCTTATATTGAGCATTATGTACCACAGAGTCTTTATGTACACATTAGGCTACTTAATATTTAGAGCATTGCCACGAAGTAGGCATCGTTATCCGCGTCTGGGGACACAGAGACCTGGCAGGATCAGTAAGTGGTCCAAGTTGTGTAGAGACTCGTCAGTGTAACAGGGCTTAGGACTTAGGGAGTTTCGTGACCAGTCAAGCCTCTCAAAACAAGCTCTTAGGAAGACACCCCCATCCTGTGGTGGGAGAGCAGGACCTAAGTAGGAGGCAGGGTCCACTATGAGCAGGTGGTGGAGTCTGCCGGGTCAGAGGTCACACCCTGACCTCCTTGCAGATTTACCCAGATGCCTCCTGTCGCCTCTTCCATTGTTAGTATCATCAGAAGCAGGGGAGATGATGCCTTGTGGACGTGTTGTCAAGGCAGTGTAACTTGGTGTAGTTGCTACTCCGGCTTGTCAACTTGACTATATCTACAATGAACTACAATCTGGAATCGGAGGACTCACCTGTGATCCAGATCTTGAGGCTGGAAGACACAAGTGTCTGACCTGGATCTTGGCATGGAGATCTTGAGGCATAGTGGCCATGAAAAGCCTAGGCCCAGGCAATGTAGCACGAGCCTTTAAACCCAGGAGACTAAGGCAAGGAGATCTCTGAGTTCAAGGTCAGCCTTGGACAAAGCAAGTCCCAGATCCAAGTGTGGTGGTGCACACCTTTAATCTGGGCCACACCTTCTGCTGGAGACCTACAGAAGGACATTGAAGAAGGAGGATTCGCTCTTCTTTGCCGGCTGGCATTTATTTGTCAGCACATCTGTTGGAATCTGAAACACCTAGCCTCATGGGACTGAGCAACTAGTAGATTCTTGGACTTCCCATCTACAGCTGCCCATTGTTGGGTTAGTTGGATTACAGATTGTAAGTCATCACAGTAAGTTCCCTCAATATAGAGAGACATTCCAAAAGTTCTGTGACTCTAGAGAACCCTGACTAACTCACTTGTCATGGAAACATCATAGCACAATGCGATACTCGATTTTTCTCCTTTTGATTCTGTGGGTCACGTACATAGCATCTAGTGACCATTTTCTTTGCAGATCAACTTAAAGATATCTTTACTTGGGCAGGTGTGATTTTTCTTGTCTCATGAAATGGGCTTAGAAGCCAAGGTTTTCCATATAGGTGCAACATCATCTTCTTTCCTCCACATTGTGTGTCTGTGTGATTCTTTTTAAAGGCAAATTAATTTCTTTTCTCTCTGGGTGAGGGAAAAGCTGGGTGTCTGTGCTGGACACAGCTCTACCTGGCTTACTTTTCACTTCCCACCTCAAGGTTCCGTTGCTATGGTGTTTGTAAACCCACTTGTATCCTTGGAAGCATACTTCTGATTACTCTCTGATTAGACTTCATCTGACAGGATGGCCTGCTGATGAAAACCTCACAGAAGAACCATGGTGCTAGTTCACGTGCTTTATGTTTCCTGAATAGACAAAGACATAAAAATCACGATACAGATATAAGATATCCCCAGAAGGAAGAGACTAAGAGAATGTCGATGTCTGCCTTGTGGAAGCAGGGGTGGTAGTCAGTCCTCAGTGCGTGGCATATGCAATAGCTATGCAATCCTGGACAAAGTCCTTAAGGCCGAGGGCATTTCCTCTTATAAAATGACGGTTGCTACCCTCATAGGGTAGTAATCTACCTAGTGTGTGTAAAATACTTCCAACGCCTAGAACAATCATCAGCACCTAGCGAGGGCTGGTGGTGGTTGTTATCACTGTTTGGTCTGGTTTAAACGTGAGTTGTATACTCCCTAGTCTCAAATGTGAAGTATCTGGTTCCTAGCTGTTGGTATTATTTGGGGAGCTGGAGCCCAGCTAGAGAGCTAGGTCACAAGTGGCATGTCTTTGAAGCGCGTGTCTTGCCCTGGCCTTTTCTTTGTTTCCTGTCCACCTTGAGGTGAGGACCCTCTTTGGCATGCCGTGATTACACTACCACAGTGTCCTGATCACGTATGTGGGGCCAAGCAACTATGAGCTGAACTCTCTGAAGCTCATTGTCCAATAATCTTCCCTCCTCCTCAGCGTTTGTGTCAGCGATTTTGTCATGAGGAAAATCGGATGGCTACATTATTATTTAAGACCCAGAGCTTTCCTTCCTTCCCACCTCCCCTCCCACCCTCTCTCCCTTCCTTCCCTGTCTTCCTTCCCTCCCTTCCCTCCCTACCTCCTTTCCTCCCTCTCTTTCCTTCCTTCCTTCCTTCCCCTCCCCTCCCCTCCCCTCCCCTTCCTGCCCTTCCTCTCTCCTCCCCTCCCCTACCTTCCCTTTCCCTCTCTTTCCCTCTTTTCCCCTCCCCTCCTCTCCTCCCCCCTCCCCTCCCCTTCCCTTTTTAATTAAGGATAATGCATCACGTCCTCTGGCTGGCCTGAAACTGTCTATGTAATGAAAGGTTGCCCTCCACCTCCTCAGTGCTAGAATACAAACACATGCTACCACACCCAATTTATCTAGTGCTGGGGATGGAACCTGGGGCTTCAAGCACAGCAGGCAAGCATTAGGTGAGCTATAAACCCAGCCTGGGACATCTTGGCCATGTACCTGCCTCTTTGTGGAAATGAAGACAACACGTGGGCTTCCCAGCATATGAAACATGAGCACTGCTCAAAAACAAAAAAATGGTTTTGTTTATCAATGATCACTAATTGCCTACATTGTCAAACATCATTGCGTGGTGGGTAACTGACTCGCCTCCCAGCCTGGCTTGGCTTTGTTCTCTGTTCATTTACGAATATAGATGTGACTTTATGACAATGGCTGCCTCTGTCCTTCTCATTGTTCATTTTCAGTAGAGAAGCCACCAAGGAAAGTAGCTTACGAGATAAGCTGTTGAAAGAAGGCAAGGCATTCAGGCCTTCCTAGAAATACATGCGGAAGCAGCTGTCATCCCGAGACTTCATGCCCGCGGTAGGCATGGTGGAATTCCTAATCCTTGGCAGGGACCAACCGGTAGCCATACTTGGCTGTTCCCAGCTCTCCATAAACTAGGCCTTCTTGCCAGCCTGTGCTCAGGGCATGATCCCTACTCACTGTTGCTTTCGCTGGCTTTGTTCCTGGCAGCCATTCTGGGAGTGCTCAAGTTGTCAAGGAAGCCAAGGCTTCACTTACAGACTTCTTCATTCCCAGAAAACAACAACATGGGTATCAATACTTGAATCCTGCCTTAGGCAGGTGGGGAGGTAGCCCAGTAAGTGAAGTGATTGCCGCGTGTGCGTGGAGACCAGGGATTGGCTCCCTAGCACCCCTGTAAAAGTAGGGCCTGGCATGCCCATAGCCCCAGTGCTGGTGAGGCAGATATACCCGATCCCTGGAGCTCACTGGCTAGAAGAATCAGTGAGCTGTGGGTTCTGTGAGATCATGCATTCTGTACCTGGCTTATTTTACACAACCCAGTTCTAGCAACGTTGTTTCCAAATAAAAGGACTTCTTTCTTTCTTAAAGCCGTGTGGTAGTCCAGCCACCTTTTGGCACCCACTCGTCAGTTGGTGGAGACTTTGGGTGTTTTTGGTTTTGGCCTCCTAAGGAACATGGGGGTCATGTCTCCTTCCATACAGATTTTATTCCTCTGGCTGTGTGCCCAGGAGTGAGGTTTCTGGGTTATATGTTAGTTCTGTTTTTTAATGTTTTAAAGAATCTCTATACTGTCTTGCATAATGACTATGCTAATTTTCGTTGCCACCAACAGTGTGCAAGGCTTCTGTTTCCTCCATATCCTTGCCAGCTCTTGTTATCTTTTAGACAGTCATGTTGATGAGGTCCGAGGACACATACATCTCGGCTGCCTGCTGCTCGGTGTCTTTAATGTGGGCGAGTGAAGGAAACTTTTCTTATATCTCAGTCTGAGCGTGGGCCAAGATGAAGTGTGCTCCATGCTACAGAGATTGTATTCATGCTTTGAGATGAGGCGAGTGTCCACAGTGCCTCTCTGTGCCCCCTCTCTCCCTAGCTATACCACACATAGCTTACTGAGTAATCACCTTGGAGATTGGCTATGTAGCCACAAAACCTGGGGGGAGGTGTCCTTAGAATCTACAGAAATCAGATTATCACTAGATAGTAATACTGCATCAGTTACCAAGTCACCTGATTTGTCTATTTTCTTGCCTCCCCCTCTTTCAGAAGATATAAGGCTTAGATAGATATAAGATTCCCTTTACTATGCATTTGAAACCATCCAGGCCTTTGCTTCCTTGAACGAGATAAGTATATTACCCTGATATTGAGATCAGACCTTCTGATATGGAAATTGCCTCCAAAGATAAGTCAGGTTATTAAATTACCACTGTGTGCGTCAGTGCCCTTGTAGACTTCTCATTTGCATAAAGACGTTGAGCTCATGCAAGAAACATGGGAGATGCTGCCTCCGCGCCACCTCCCCACCATGGTGTTTAAACCTATCAGTCTCTTTCTTTTTGCTGTACCTGGTGTACAGAAACTCAGAGCGGCCTTTAGGCTTAGCTAGATGTGGACCATTTTTTGAGCTGTGGTCATAGACACATCGGTTAGGGATCACAAGCATA
This sequence comes from Mastomys coucha, assembly GCF_008632895.1. Taxonomy (NCBI): domain Eukaryota; kingdom Metazoa; phylum Chordata; class Mammalia; order Rodentia; family Muridae; genus Mastomys; species Mastomys coucha. Next base: position 132,651,326 of record NW_022196896.1, on the reverse strand, counting down.
CTATGTCACATGTGTGTTGATGGCGATGAGTGGGGTTCCACCAAACTTAAGGGTGACTCTTACTCTCTGGCCAGAATTCCAACCTGGCTTTATGAAAGTTTCTTTCTGCTGTTTGAGTACAAATAAACTTTTGTGGCAAGTATCCAGACAATTGGAGCATTTGGATAAATCTTCAAACTGTACTGGAAGAAAACCCACTGGACAGAGGAGAAGAAAACAGGAGAGCTGCTACCACCTCTACTTGCTTGGGAGGTCATGAAGAGCACAGCTCTGTGTGTGTGTGTGTGTGTGTGTGAGAGAGAGAGAGAGAGAGAGAGAGAGAGAGAGAGAGAGAGAGGGAGAGAGAGGGAGAGAGAAGGAGAGAGAGAGAAGGAGAGAGAGAGAAGGAGAGAGAGAGAGAGAGAGAGAGAGAGAGAGAGAGAGCTGCTACCACCTCTACCTGCTCGGGAGGTCATGAAGAGCACAGGTCTCTCTCTCTCTCTCTCTCTCTCTCTCTGTGTGTGTGTGTGTGTGTGTGTGTGTGTGTGTGTGTGTGTGTGTGTAAAACCTCACACTGAGCATGCTCTCAGCAAGCTCAGGAAAGCCACTCCTATAATATACATATGTCTAAATCCCTTGACTAGAGTCTTCTTGTTTCCTGAGGTCCAGAGCACACTGCTTTGGTAGTAACTGCTGCAGATAGAAAAGCTTTTCAATTAATTAACTTATTTTATGCATATGAGTACACACTGTAGCTGTACAGATGGTTATGATCCTTCATCTGGTTGTTGGGAATTGAATTTAGGACCTCTGCTCACTCTGGCTGGCCTGCTCACTTAGTCCCCGCTCAATCCGGCCCAAAGATTTATTTATTATTATAAATAAGTACATTGTAGCTGTCTTCGGACACACCAGAAGAGGGCATCAGATCGCATTACCGGTGGTTGTGAGCCACCATGTGGTTGTTGGGATTTGAACTCAGGACCTTTGGTAGAACAGTCAGTGCTCTTACCCACAGAGCCATCTCACCAGCCTGCTTTTCCATCTCTCATGTCTGGCTATGCTTAACGAGCCCACTAGGTTTAGTTACAATAATAAGCATATTGAAGAGAGGCTTCTAATATTGTGAAGAGTCCACAGGAAAATGATTCTTGCCTCAAAGAAGGCCTCAACCAGGGACTAACTTGGTCCATACATTGAGTTTCCTGCCTTCAAGTCCTCAAGTTTGTTGGAGTCTTTGAGGCTGAAATCCAAAGGACAATGATTATCTCTTGGCAGTGAGCAAGCTAAGTCATATTGTGTTTGGAAGCATTTGTCTTAGAGTTAAAATCAATAGTTACTTCTGCATCTAATCGCTCTGTCTAATCAACTCAAGTCTGAAGACGGTTATTGGACTTGCCTTGCTACAGCCTGATCTGAGTATTAAAAGTTTGTAGATGGGTGTAAGATGGCTCCGTATATAAAGGCACTTGCCACCAAGTCACTGACAACCTTAGTTCATTGGTGCAAAGGGAGAATTGTCTCCTGTTGTCTTCTGACCTCCACAGGTGACCACAGAGGTCACCCGCCCAGATAAAAATAAATAAGTGAATAATACTTGTGAAAGATTTTTTTATAAAACAGACATCGTAGGTGTTGGTTGCACACCAGGCATTTCTTCATCAGACAAGTTACAGTGTTCAAGAAAAACAGAAAGCAAAACTTCTGACTCAACAGCCGTGCTGGCCACAGACTTTAGCCACCAGGATCAGTGTCATAGGTGGGTGCCAGGCCTTTCCTGCATGTTTATGAATGAGGCCCACCTTTAGGTTTTCATTCTCATAGCCACTTTGTATGGGTTTTCTGAAGTAGACCTGGTTTTCCACAGTGAAGCAGGCCATGCCAGTGTCTTCTGTGCACATTCATATTGTATGTTGCTTCAATGAAGCAGGCCGTGCCAGTGTCTTCTGTGCACATTCATATTGCATGTCGCTACAATGAAGCAGGCCGTGCCAGTGTCTTCTGTGCACATTCATATTGCATGTTGCTACAGTGAAGCAGGCCCATGCCAGTGTCTTCTGTGCACATTCATATTGCATGTTGCTTCGTTGCAGGGGAGTAGTGGATCAGTAAAGCCTCCTGGGCCTGGGGTTTTCCCTGTGGGACGGCCCTACATTATCAGGTTCAACGTGGCTAAAAATATGAGTAGATTCCATTTCTCCCTGTTGGTTCTAGTAATTCATCTTGCAAGGAATAGCTTTCCTTCATATGAACTGGGGTTTCTTGACATATACTGCGTACCAGTTCAGAATTTGTCATTATCATCTGCTTTCCATTTGTAGGTTTTAGGGATCATCTTCTCTTTTCTTTTCTCATACTGATAGTCTTTATCTTTTCTCTACTCTTTTTTTTTTTCTTAAAAAAAAAAATCATGACTGTTCCCAACATGATCTTGGAGCTAGAGCTTGTCAGCCTAGTACCTGCCTTTTTATGCTAAGCCCTGCCTATGGGGCTGCTTGAGGTTGGAGGGGCCCGGTCCGGCAGCTTGAGACTTGAAGTTAGACAGATATCTGAGAAAACAACATGAGCAGGGGCTGGAGTGTGGGGAGAAAACCCTTGCTTTGGCTCAAAGTGTCCGCTCATGGTCACCTTGCCCTGGTGCGCCCTGGCCTCTTATAAGGCAGAGAGCATCATGGTAGAAGCCATGGAACATCATGGTGATCCTGAGACCAACAGAGGGGTCCAGAAAGAGGTCCAGAGAAGATAAAAACCCAACGACATCCTTACTGACCTACTACTTCCTAAGTTTCCAGCATGCTTCTAAACCCCAGCATCAATGGGGATCAAGAGTTCAATGTATGAGTCTGCCGAGGACATTTCATATCCAAACCGTCATACTCTATAACTTCCCAAGTCATCTTTTCCCCTTTCTGCATTTGCAGACCTTCGTTCCCCTGTGTGTGTCCATTCTGGCCTTATCTTAGTGCTGCTTACTCTCCCGTGACTGTCAGTCACAGTAACTGTCAGTTACTGTCTGTCAGTAACACCTGGTGCATGGAACTGACACAGAGCTCTACTGCGCTTTATTGAGTGTGATCATCCCAGCATCCTTAGAATTAGCATTTATGGGGTACAGTTAGTGAGTCTACACTTTGACTGCCACTGTGTGGTTCCTTTATAGTTACAGTGTGTTTCCTGTGGGTAGTGGATGTGTGTGGTGCCTGTTTACAGTGTGTATCCTGTGGGTGGTGGATGTATGCAGATGTAGTTGCCTACTGTTTCCTCTTCACATTTCCCCCCATTTTTTTCTGGCCTTCTTTTGGATTCTTAAGAATTTTTTTTAATTCTTCTTTATCTTGGCTTTCACAATACATCTCTTTGTTCAATGCTTTTATACGTTACACTACCAGACTTCAACTCTCAGTATCATTTTCACATATAGTGTAAGAACCTTTGTAATTTTGCTTTTTCCATCCTGAACCGTTGGCTGCCATTGCCACACAATGCATTTACGGCATCCATCACACACTATACCATATATTGTTGCTATTTTTGTTTTAAGTCACTCTTACTTCAAAGAAATAAAAAGCAAGAAAACAGTTTCTGTCTGTGTCTGCCCCCCCCCCCCCAGAACTTTGATTCTCTGGTGTTATTCCAAGTTTCCATTGAGTATCATTTTGCCAACACTTTAAGAAACTCTCTCCAACACTTCTTGAAGAGCAGAGTGACTGCCTGTGCGACCTCTGAGCTCCTGAGTATGTCTAAGACATTATTTATCCAGTCTTTATTTTCCAAGAAAATGCTCCCCTGGACGTAGAATTAGAAGCTAAGCAGCTCTTTCCTCTCGACCCTCTAGACATGCCCTTTACTGCCCTTTGCTGTAGCTTCTTCTGACCTTCCTCTATGCTTCCTCTTTCCCTCCTCCTCGTAGACAGTTTCTCTGTCTCTATTCTGTTGCTTCTAGTATTTGTTCTTTATGTGTTTTTCAGTATTGTGAGACAAGACTGGTTTTCTTTGCCTTATCTTTTCTTAGAGTTCATTGAGTTTCTTCAAGCTGTGAATTTCCAACAGATTTGGGGTGGGGGATTTCAGCCACTATTTTTTTTTTTTAATTTGTTTCCTCCCCTCAAGTCCTATCTAGGACTCCATTAACAGGTCTGTTAGATTATTCTTTGTTACACAGGTCACTGGGAAAGTCTTCAATTTTTCCAATCTTTTTCCCCTACTTTGTCTGGATTTTTTTTTTCAAATTGTTTAGTCTTTAAATTTATTGGACTCTTATTTTGTGGCTATTAATGGACTGATAAGCCTGTCTAATATATTCTTCATTTCAGGCACATCTTTCATCTCCAGAGAGTCTCAAGGTTCCTGTCGTCCATCTGTCCTCTCATGTGTTTCCTTTTAGGAGTTCTCGTAATCCGAGCATGTTTACACTTGCGCGTCCATTTGCTGGTGTGTGAGGTCCTCCATCCAGCTGCGTCTGGATCCCTGTGGCTGTCCCCTCCTTTCTGCTGTGTCTGGATCCCTGTGGCTGTCCCCTTCTTTCCTCCAATGGGAGTTACGTTTGCTTGAATGCTGGCTTGTGTTCTCCTTGTTGCTTTTTAGTGCAAGATAAGTGAAGGTTTTGTTTTATTTCCACTAAAATGTCTAGGATAGACCTAGAGTAGCCTTTCAGAGATGATCGAGCTTCAGCGGAGTAGACTCTGAGGTCATGACCTAAAGCCCCAGACCCTCTGACAAAGACCTTCTATTCCAACTGGACAAGGCTCACATGTCAGCCAGGCAAAGGGGGCTCGGGGGATTGTTTAACTTATAGAAACTCATTTGTTTTTTTGTCAGACTCCATAAAGTTGACCCTGAACACTGTGACCTGATATTCAGCCTCAAGCCCAAGGAAATGCCATGTGGATTCTTGAGCTCTTTGTCTGCTTCGCTCCTTCCTGTCTGGGACTTGGTGCTTTCCCTTGCAGAGTCTTTCTGCCCGAGCCTCCCAGAATGCCATTCTGTGTCTCCATCTGGAAGAGACCACAGTGTTCATTCTTGGGTTTGGTGTCCTGCTGCAGTTGGAGCCTCCAGTTAGACAAGAGGGAAAGCTGGAACTAACTCCCAGAAAGCTCTTCTTGGTCCCTCCTCTCTGGAGCTCATCCTGTACTTCCTGTGTCTAATGTCTGTAAATAGTTTCTGAGAGTTAATCTGGTTTCATAATTGTTTATAGTTGGAGGGACAGTCCCATCAGTTTATGAGGACATGCTGAGCGTCTTCTAGACATTAAGGCACCCTTGGAGTCTCTCTACAGAATAGTACTGGACATCACCGGGTACAGGATCAGTTGTACTGAGATTGGACCCGGGACTGAGGGGGCACATCCCAGACAGGTAAGAGGTATGCCGGATGGGCAGTGAGGGGTGATTTAGGACTCCCACTCTTTCAGAGACACTTTGCTGAGTCATCTTTCATGTATCAGGTGTGTGGGTCGGGGGCAGCTTGTGTGTTCAGACTCTCCCAGGTGTAAGAAGGAATCTCCTATTGTATATGGGTTTAAATATTTTCATCCATTCGAATGAGTTTTGTTTGTTTTTATTTCTCTATATATGAGCTGTTGATTGAGGGTTTCTAAAAGCACTCCATTAAGGGGTTTGCATTTATGATTTATTTAATTATCACCACGACCTAACAAGGTGGTCATATGCACTCATGAAGAATGCACAGTTCAGAGATACTCAGAAGTTTGTCTGAGATCATACAGCTGGAAGTGGTACAGTCATGATTTGAACCCATGCCCTTCTCACTTTGTGCTTGGCATTCTGTTTTTGAGACCAAATTGCCTGTAGCCCAGGCTGGCCTCCAGTTCACTGTCTAGCTGAATCTGGTCTTCTTGCCTCTGCCTCTCAGGTGCAGTTGGTTACAGACATGTTCCAGGAGGGCTTATTTTACATGGTGCTGAGGGTGGAACCCAGGGCTCATGACGACTAAGCAAGCTTTCTTCCAGCTTAGCTACCTCCTTATCCTGTATGCTTGGCAAGTTTGATATCAGGGTGTGTGTCCCTCCCTTATCACACGCTACCTCTGTGCTATGGTGATTCTTGTCTGTCTTCTTAGCATTTGAATCAGTTGTAGGCTATGAAGGTTGACTTAGCAATCTGTGTCTCCCGAGCACAGCAGAGCCTCCCCGCAGCATGTTAGGATGGAGAAAAAGAGCAAGAGATACCATCTCTGTCATTACTCAGCTTAAAATGGAAATAGTCCTGCACTCTTGGAACTAATGCACAATCAAAATACTTCTCTGTGGAGATTAAGCCCTCAGTGTGGCTTTGTTTGACCTCCTTTATTCCTCACACAGGTGAGTTACTGGAGCCAGCTAGTAGGAAAGTTTTACTTACTATAAGGCAGAACATAAGAACAAGGAAAACCATTTTTTTATGGTCTTGTGAAGTGTGTGTACCTGGAGTCTGCGAAGGGCGGACACTGTGTTCTGTGACATTTGTTCCTTTATTGTCAAACCTATAAATTCTCTTCTCCTACAAGACAGATTTTTATATGTTCTGTCCCATAGAAAACATTTATTTAATACTAGCAATGTTCAATGTTCCCCAGTTATTGCATTAAAGGGAGACATTGCATAATGATGAAAATAGCCTACCAGAGCCCCTGGCTGGCTCCTTGAAGTTATCTTTTATACACTAATCAAATCCTGTGCAGGTCTTGATTAGGTGTGTCAGAATGGGGCAGTAGAGGATTTCTACTGCAGCCAACTGGCCACAGAGCAGCATGCCTGGGGAGGAATGCCAGAGCTTCTGGGTGCTTCGCAGAGCCCCAGCCTCCCCTCTCCTCCCTTCCCCTAGCCCCAGGCTGAAGTCACTGTTCTGGAAGGCAGAGTTGGTGCCACTGGTCACCTTGTAGTGCTGAGTTCACAAACTCTGTGTACTTGCCAGGCTGGAAACTAAATGTATACTGAGAAAATCAGAAACTGCTAAGAATCCATTTCAGAACACCTTAGAATCTGTAATCATTCAATTAAAAAATGCCTTGGGCATTTGCAACTCTGAGAGATGGGAGGAGAAAGAGGGGGATCCTTTCTTCTCTGAACTGGTGAGCTCAGAGAGACAGGCAGAGAGCAGGTCCTTGTGGATGACAGAGATTCTTCTGCGGCTTGTTTGTCTCTGCAAAGGATGCAACCCATCTTCTCACACATGAGACAGGTATTTGCCCTCCCACAGGTGAACCCCTGACTTTACATGAGTCTGGCTTTATTTCACCACCTTCCTCTGTTCTTTGGGGACATATCATGCTACATCTGTAATGTTTGGGTATAAGATGCGACTGGTTCTTTCTATTTGGGAACTGAATTGACGTCATTCAGAGTTAGCAATTATAAATATTTATTTTCCACCGTTACCACTTACAAGGACGGCTTACTGGGATTGGTCTCATTTTACATTAAAAAGCAGGAGCCTGAAGAGTCCAGGGGGAAAGAGTGGGGCAGGGAAGGAAAGGGAGGGACCTCTGGAGAAGTAGGGGAACAGTGTGTCATTTGACATTTTCCTGTGGGCCTGTGAAGGGTCTGATCTCCTTTAGTCACTACATTAGATGGACAAATACCTAGTGACACCACTGTCTTCCTCACATGTGGATTCATGAACAACCATCACGGAATGTGTCTGCTGTGGCAGTGAAGAGCAAAACCTAAACAATGGGTTGTTTCATAGACTGTCTTCTCCTCCAGCATGAGTCTATCAAACATTAGTAAGTGGATCGTAAGAGCCACAGGGGACCCAAATCTTTATTCTTCATGTCAGGGTAATGCTCTTAAAAAAATATTCAGTCTCCTGAGGGCGTGAGTCTCCTGACACCAGGGTAGACAGGGCTCCAGAGAACAAGCTTTGAGGTTTCCAGAAGCAGGCGTGAGAAACTCGAAGATCAAGCTTTCTTCAGTGAGTTAACTCATCCTGAGCTTTGCACTATGAGGTTCCCGTGTGTACTCCTCACTCGACTCTACAGAACACCAGTCCTGGGTATAGATGGATCTGGGGAGCACAATATTGAGCAAGACAACTCCTGCTCAGAAAGACACAAACTGCACACTCTCCCTCACACGCTGACCCTGTTGTATGCTGTGTGCATGCATGCACTCATGTAGACAGAGTCTCACAGATCCTAGGAAGGAGACCAATGTGGGGCAGCAGGAGGTGATGAAAGAGGATGGGGGTGGACACAGGAGACAGAGGAAAGGAGCCAGGAAGGGAGCGGGTCATAAGGGGTCAGGAGTGAAGAGGGAGATGCGTGTGTGTGAAGGAGAATCACTAAAATACACTGTCTAAAAAGGTCAGTGATATCTAAACCTTGGGCTAGTTTAAATAATAAAAATAAAAGTGAATGTGCAGCTCTGATTTTGAAGTTGTTTTCAAAAGCTTTTCCTTTCACTCCCCTGGGATTTCCTCTGTGGAAGCAGCTAATCTGGCGCGTGCGCACCTCACATCCCACGTTCCAGACATCTGAGATCTAACCGAAGATTTTAGAGCTTTTATTTATTTATTTATTTATTTATTTATTTATTTATTTATTTAGGCTTTGAGACATTTGCTGCACATCCCTGATGAGAACATCTCAAGTCCAGACTCAAGGGATGCTCTAAAGGTTCCAGTTTGGGGAGCTCTTCCGATTTGGGGTTTTCAGATAGATGCTCAGCCTGAATCCCCATCAGCCAGGCTTCATGTCAACCGAACACTGTGCCTGGGTTTGTCAGAAATTATGTATTTATCTTCTCAGTCACTTCACCGTGATTTCTTCACTACTCACTAACATGTATTTAATGACGTCATGTACCAAGAACAGTTAATGGCACTGGAACTTTTAAACTGGATAGCAAGTGAGATTTCTATCTCTCCTTAAACCTTCATGCTCATGGGGCAGTTGCATAGGATATAAACAAAAATACCATTTTTTGTTAAAATAATTTTTTCCCTCTTCTGGGAATGGAGCCTGAGTTTCAGAGCAAGCTAGACAAGCATTCTACCATTTAGCTATAGCTCTAGCCTGTAATTTTTGAGAGGAAATAAGTTGGCTTTTAAAAATCTAGCTACTGCTGTCTGATAAGTCTGTAACAATAGTCAGGAAGTTAAGCATCGTGCTGCGATTACAGGATGGTTGTGTGTGTGTGTGTGTCTGTTGTGTGTGTGTGAGTGTGTGTGTGTCTGTTGTGTGTGTGAGTGTGTATGTGAGTGTGTCTGTGTGAGTGTGTGAGTGTGTATGTTTGTGTGTGTGTGTTTGTGTGTGTCTGTGTGTGTGTGTCTGTGTGCGTGTGTGTCTGTTGTGTGTGTGTGTGTTTGTGTGTGTTTGTGTGTGTGTCTGTTGTGTGTGTCTGTTGTATGTGTGAGTGTGTCTGTGTGAGTGTGTGTGTTTGTGTGTGTCTGTGTGTGTGTGTCTGTGTGTGTCTATGTGTGTGTGTCTGTTGTGTGTGTGAGTGTGTGAGTGTGTGTGTTTGTGTGTGTGTGTCTGTGTGTGTGTCTGTTGTGTGTGTGAGTGTGTCTGTGTGTGTGTTTGTGTGTGTTTGTGTATGTGTCTGTTGTGTGTGTTTGTGTGTGAGTGTGTGTGTGTGTTTGTGTGTGTGTGTCTGTTGTGTGTGTGAGTGTGTGAGTGTGTGTGTGTTTGTGTGTTTGTGTGTGTGTGTGTCTGTTGTGTGTGTGTGAGTGTGTCTGTGTGTGTGTGCTTGTGTGTGTGTGTCTGTTGTGTGTGTGAGTGTGTTTGTGTGTGTGTGTCTGTTGTGTGTGTGAGTGTGTCTGTGTGTGTGTTTGTATGTGTCTGTGTGTGCGTGTCTGTGTGTGTGTGTCTGTGTGAGTGTGTGTCTGTGTGAGTGTGTGTCTGTGAGTGTGTGTCTGTGAGTGTGTGTCTGTGTGAGTGTGTGTGTGTTTGTGTGTGTGTGTCTGTGTGTATGTATGTGTGTGAGTGTGTTTGTTGTGTGAGCATATATGTGTGTATGTGAGTGTATATGTGCATGTGTATGTGCTTGTGTGTGTTATGTGAACATATATGTGTGTATGTGAATGTGAGTGTGTGCTTGTAGGTGTTCTGTGAGGGTATATGTGTGCATGTGAGTATATATGTGCATGTGTGTGAGTATGTGCTATATTTTGTGAGCATACATGTGTATATATGTGAGTGTATGTGTACATGTGTGTGAGTGTGTGCTTATATTTTGTGAGCACATTGTGTTTTGTGTGTACGTGAGTATATATGGGCATGTGTGTGAGTGTGTGATTGCGTGTGTTGTGAGAGCATATATGTATATGTGTGCATGAGAGTGTATTTTGGAGTGTGTGTGTTGCTGGGGATGGAGCACAGAGCTTTCCGCATGCCAAGCAACCTTTTCCACTGACCTGACTTTCAGATGAGCCTAAGCATGATATCTTTTACATTCGCTGCTTGCACTTCTCACAGTGGCTTTGCAAAGTACACATTATTAGTCACATGAATTCAGATGAAAAACGTTGAGGTCCAGAAGAAACTAAATTGTGTCAGGATCTTAGAAGCTTTCGATGGCAAAGCCCCCCGCAATCAAACCCTTACCTTCTGACCATAGGCACGGTTTGTGTCTGCATTATGGCTCGGCACATATTGAATTAATCAGCCACAAATTCTTTCCCTTCTACATTTCACATTAAAAGTCTGAAAAGAGAAGCACTTCTATATCACAAGAGATCCAGCTTTTGCCTCTGACTCTTACAGAACTTTTAATGGAGCTCGTGTCTACTTAGGGAAAGCATGGCTCTAGATCTCAGCCTTCGCCCACTGCCACGCTTCTCCAGATCAGCCTTCCGACTGCTAATTGCACTTTGAAAGTGAGTCTTCCTTGGGGAAATGGATGGAAGTTTGAGCTGAGACACAAACAGGAAGACGGTGAGGCAGTGCTTGTCCGGCAAACACAACCTCCTTAAATAGCTGAAGCAAGAAGGGAGTCAGTTGTCCACAGAGCCCAGAAACTCCGCTGCCCTTTGTTCCTAGGCCACAGGGCCCAGCACTACTTGCTTGCCCCGTGGGGACAGGGCAGCACTTGTCGGTGTGTGGTGAAGGCTGGCTGGAGATGGCTCCTCTGCCTCCAGGTCCTGAGGGCACAGCATTGTAGAGCTGTACTGTGCCCCTCTCAGAGTGCTGTCAACGAGAGATTTTGCCCTGCTGATTGGTAAGTCTCCAGCTGCTTCTTACAGCCTCAACCCAGGCTTTGGACTCCTTCCTGAGGCTTTAAAAGAAGGAGCAACACTAGCTGCAAGGGCCGTTTGTGAAGTCTAGTTTCCTGTGGATGCTTTGGTAGCTCTGGTGATAATCATCTTGGTCATTAATAGGTACACTGTGTGATGATTGTAAGTTGTGATCTTTTTAGTCCCTGAAAGCAGGTTGTTTTAAAATTTGATATTATTAATGTGAGCTGCTAATACTCGGTATAGAAAGAAACAAAGTAAATCTTGTTACTAATGTGAAAGACTGCTTTCTAACAGATGTCTTAGCAATGAATGTCTTAAAGGCTCTCTCTCTCTGTTGCAATTCTGTGTTTGAGGTAAGTGGCTTGAAACAATCTAATCCTATCTTTCCAGATAGCTGCCTAATTTTAGTAACATTTACTGAGGTAGACTCCTTGACTCCGGCCAGGTGTCCCACCCCTGAGTGAAAAGGCTTTCTTCTCTAGTCAGGGTTACGAGCCTTTCAGCTTGATTTCAGCTCTGGGACAAAGGACACCACCATCTAGGAGTGGCCTGTGCTCTGGTCCCACAGAAGGTGGGCTGGTAGGACCTTCCTTCCATGCTGCTCCACTGGGCAGACTTCTGCCCTGGAGTTTGGGGCTTGGAATTTGGATGATCCGTATCTGTTCCTTGCATTTGGCCTTTCTTTCCCTGGCCTCTGCCTTGCTTCCTGTGTGCAGGCTCCTCCAGATTAATTAGCACCCATGTTTAGTGTGTCGTGAAACCCAGGCCTAATGAGCTTAATTGCAGGGGCTTTAGATCCAGAAACATAAACGCTAGTTCTTCTCGGCAAACCTTCCATAGTCCTGTCTGCACTGTGATAGGAGGACACAGGGGTCAGGGGAGGCAGAACAGCTGAGAGTTTGAATTTTATTTCCTTTAAATTACATTTGAATCCTCTGATGGTGTGTTATTTTTTTTAAAAAAACTTAAATACACTATCTTTATATTGTAGGGACTGCATCCACAGTTACTTTGTTTTAAAATTGTTCTAACTTGCTTATTTCGTAATCCAAAAGTAAAGATCACTTGGACCCCACAGTACCTTCTTTTTGGAGTCTTCCACAGTGTAGTAGGGAGCTACCCCCGCCTTGATGAAATGTTGCTAGTTTTTATAACGTATGCATTAGTGAGTGGTTAAAACTTTTATCTTGGATTTTGGTCATAAACAAAAGCAACTGAGAATTACAGGCCCTGTGTGCTGGAAACATTTCCAACAGGATGGGAATATTAGCTTGACTCCCTCATTTTTGAAAATAACAGCTAGCTTTATAAATTCATTACATTTAATGACTAAATTAATTTTAAAAAAATGACTCGTGCCCCAGTGGGCATCTCCTAGCAGAAGCCCTTCCTTGAGTCTTTAAGCAATAATGAATTTGCTTCACTTGGGTTCTTTCTCATAGCCGTGGTTCCATAAATAATTACCACTGCCTTCCAGCAGCTACCTTTGGACAGGTGTCTGTCTTCTAAAGACAAAATTTCGTAAAGGCCACTGCTAAACTCTAGGCTAAAGGATTCATTGACTAGCAGCTGAGCTAACCCAAAGCAACATATGACTCTTGTTTAGATTTAGGAATGTAAACAGGGACTTTGTATGATTGTAAAGGAAGAGAAGAGTGGGGGTGGGGCAGGACCACTCTTAGCCACCTGGGGCGGGGGCATCTTTTACAGATAAGGGATTCCAAAGATGACGACACAATAACAGTAAGCCTTATTTGCCAAGATTCCGCCTGAATCTAAAAAATAAATAAATAAAATAGCCTGTGAGACAAGCAAAAAGGGAGTCTGCAGCTCTCAAAAGTAAGGGGATGACTAAGTCAGGATTTACTGGAAGGCTGTAATTTGAGCTGCCTGCAGGACTGCAGTTTTATGCTTGATTAGATTAGAGCTAGCACTAAGAGGAACGCAGACCCCTGCCCCGGAACCTTCTGAAAGTCTAGGGTGAAACACTTCAGCGGAGAAGTCCAGTGAGGGAGGGCACAGGAGTCAGGAGATGCAGAGCGGAGGAGCTTAGAGCTCTGTGATATGTTGGTTCTTGGTGATAAGACCAGTCAGAGAAAGACGAATGTATCCAGGACAATCATCCGTGTGCTTATCTAAGCAGAAGGAACGAGAGGCCGAAAAGGGGGGTCATTTCTTAGGGACAAGGAAGCCTGTAGAGTATTTAAGAAAGATTAAAGATTTTTAAAAAAAGGTGTGCTGGAGATTGTTTGGCGAGTTGATTTAGATAGACGCTCATTGTTAAATGACTTCAGTGACGCAAGGACAATAGGCTTGTAAGAACCCATTTACCAAACAAATATCGAGGCGTAGGCAAGTAACTGTGGTCCCTGTGGGCTGGGAAGATTAGCCTGAGCCTCTGCAGTTGCCAGATGTGTTGAAGTGAACACAGTCCATATGCATGCATGCTCATTGCAGAATCAGAGTCCAACAGGTAAGCTTATTTCCCTCTTGGCTGCATCCAGGTCCCACCAGAGTAGACGTCCCAAGAACCCAAGCTTCTTACAGAGTGGTGATTTGGAGCAGAGGCAGCCCGCTGGTTTGCTTAGCAGGATAACTGTTGGGCATGGTTCAGTGGTTCTGTTCACCAGAATGGTATCACACTCTCTGGAGTCCAGATAGGTGCATGGTGCACATGGCTTGGCCCTGGTTTTCCATCCTGCTTCGCTCTGGGCAGAATGCCTTCCATCACCTTGAGGAGGAATCTGAGGGGAGGGGAGCTTCAGCAGCACGCTGGAAAGCACTTTACAGTGTGCCCCAACTTCCAGAACCTCAGCAGTGCGGAGGGAACCACAGTGACCTTAGAATAGTCTAGGCAAAGGTTCTGTAGCCAAGGCAGTGGAAGCGGTGGCTCATTTATTTCTCATTTACTGTGTATTTATTTCGGTGTTTTACTCTAATTCATTGTTTCTTGCTCCCTTGCTCTATTTCCTTTTGTCTCCTGTCCTCCTTTCTTCCCCTCTCCCTCCCTCCCTGCCTCCTTCCCTCCCTTTCTTTTCCTTTTCCTTCCCTTTCCTTTTTCCTTTTCCTTTCCTTTTCCAGTAGAGTTTTGTCAAGCTGGTTTAAACTAGCAATCCTTCTGCTTCAGCCTCCAGAGTGCTGGGGTTACAGGTGTACACCATTGTACCTGGCCTGGAAGCTTCTTTCATAGTGTTAATGGAACATGTGCCATTTTTTCGTTTCAAACTTTGCCAACCATGAATAGTTCAGTGGGAATGAGCCTGCTTATGTGCACTATGAGAACATCGTGGGCTTTGTCCTATGATTTCTCCCTGCAAGCAAGCTTCTTTGACAGCGTTAGTCCACCCACCTCCTTTTAAGTTACTCTGTAGCTATCTCCTACCCCTAAGAACTAGTTTATTCCCAACTTCATTCAAATCCACAGAACAGAAGCAAGCAGAATCAACATCAGGTAAACCCATGGCAGACTATTTTGAGAAACAGTGAACTGTCCAGGTGTTAGAGGTGCCCGAGATGTCTGAATATTTTGGGGGTTTGTGGTATTGATAGGGGTGGGTCTTAAACGTTATAGAGAAAAGGGAAATGTGAGACAGAAAGCTTGGTGCAAAGTGTTTTGTGGGTGGTTTAATTTGCTCTGTTTGCTTGGTTTTGTTCTGTTAGGGGAGTTTGCTAGTAGTGTAGGCTTGTTTAGAACTCAAGATACCCAAAATGCCCAGGTCACAGGCATGCACCACCCTGCCCCGCAGTACACTTGGGCTTGGTGCTGGGAAGTGCTGATTCTGGAGGTGAATAGGGCAGGCTTGAAAGAGGAGGAGAATGTGAGAAGCTCTGGACTCTTCAAAAGATTCCAGCAGAGCCAGAGCCCTTTGCTCCTCCCTCTGCTTTATGTGCTTGCTTCTCTCCAGATTGCTATTTGAAAAATAAATAAACCCACCGAGGTAATCAAGTCCCAAGCAAATGCTCTTGGCTCCTTCCTGCTTCTGATCCCTAAGAATCAGATTATTTGGGAGTGGGGCAGTTCATAGCATACCGCTCTAGGTGTGTGAGGGAGTGCCACAAGCGTTTTGCAAACGTAGTTTTATTAATCTCCATACATGGCCCTGAAGGAGGCTTGCAGGTGAGGAACCTCAGCACCTAAGGCTTTGGCTCAGGTTAGAATTTCTAGCATCAGGTCAAGGAGAACTGGAAGCTGGGTTCTGGGGCCTGGGTGCCCTTCCATACATGGAGCCGAATGGATGATACTGCGTGTTCTCTGTGTTCTGTCGTATAGAGGTACGCAAATTCAGAGGCTGCGATGCCTCTGAATTCTTGCAGATCTTTCCATTCTTCACTGGGGCTCCCTTATGGCATAAATGAGTCTCCTGTGGGCTCTGTGTTTAGTCCTCATTTTTCAATGCTGTGGAACCCAGGGCTTCCTGTGTGCTAGATGTTAGCAACTGTGCTGCTGTCAAGCCCCGCCGAAACCCCAGCCTGTCTGTCCATCGTTCCATTTCCTATCTTGAGAGAAGGCCTGACTGTGGAGCCTGTAGTGATCTCCAACTTAACTGAAAGACATGGAAGTCCTTATTTAATTCTTTTTTCATACTGCTCTCTTGAAGGGCCAGGCGATCTATTTTTCTCTCCCTCTGACTCAAAGCTCATGTCTGCAGGGGCAGTGTACGTGCATAGGAACACGGCTGTGAGAGAAGCCCCCGAAGGGATCACAGTTGTGGATTCTTTGAGCGTTTTCACTGATGTGCTTACAGTTCCACTGTTCACTGAAGGATTGCCCCTCTGACTCCTTCTTGACCTCTTTGGGTTTATCTGCTGACCCCTCAGTCTGAGCCAGGCCCACATTCCACCCACTCCTCCCTAGCCACAGGCAACCTTAGTTATTCTCCTGAAGATTATAGTGCCTGGGTCTCGCATTCAGGATCCTCGTACTCTCCTGCTTTGCATGGTCTCTTCCTCAGTGCTGTGTTCTGTTTCCTGGGCTGGCCTGTTCCTCACCTACATAGACCAGGAAGGACTGGCCTTCACCTACAGGCCTTGTGCCTTCCCCCGGGTCCTAGTCTTTAACATGGTCTCCACAGATGATTCTCTAGCACACTCGCTGCTTCCCTGGAGCTTCCGAGGTTCTCTGGAACTCTTTTCAAGTCAACATGGCTTTCAGCTCCCTTTGTCAGACGATGTTTCCCCGAAGTCATCAAGCCTGGTGACATCCTCCTTTCAGTGGATCCCAATGTGGAATCCTAGTTCTGTTGTACTCAGGATGATTGCGTCCCGACTGGGTGATGTCAACTGCCAAGGCTTTTGACTTTATGCCATGACATAGGTTGCTGTTGGGTTTCAGAGGAAAACAAAAAGCAGTCTCTGGATGTAGCTCCTCCCCAGACCTTTGACAGCATTAAGGACTTAAACAGGACTTAAACAGCGCCTGTGCCTTAGCACTTGAGATGTCCCCACTAATGTCAGTGTCAGAAGAAGGGGATGGGTTTGCCTTTGGTCCGTGGTGTGGTCTGCAGAGAGGAGTGGCTTGTTCTAAATTCATTTCTTGCTTAAGACTCCCCAGCTGTTCTTTGGAGTTTCTTTCCCAAAAATTTGACATGGCACCTTTCTTGTTGTTTTAAAAATAAATTGCTGCAGTAATAGAATTCCCATGGGTTGATAGCCAGCCCATTAATGACCTCCAGGTTTCTCCTGAAGTGTTCTGCATATCTCAATTCCCGGGCCTTAAAGACTTGCATGCCCCATAATTGTCTAGTGGTGCCTGCTTTCAGTAAGAAGAAATTTCTTGTATTGTTCATTCATAAGTAGATTTTTGGCAACAGTCACTGCGTGAAAAACAAAAATACTGCAAGTAGTCATTGGGAAATTGTCCAAAATGTGGCAGAGCCCTGGCGCTGAGATTTGGCTGCCTGCTGCTGAAGTGCAGTTTTTACATTATCTGGTGATATGTGTTTAGGCTGGGGTGAGCTTTCTGGTTGCCTTTGTTTTTGTTTCTATAAAAGAAATTACAATAGTACCTACAGGGTTTCTCATGGGCCTGTCGAGCATTTTCAACAGGTGTTCATCCATTACAGCACACTGGAGAGGTTATAATACAATTCCCGGATACTAATGGACCCTGGCTGTAGTCGGTTTCTTGATTTTATTGTTTTGAAATGTTTTACGTGACTTTCTACCTAGATGATATTCTGTGCATCAAAGTGTGTGTTATGTGCATGCACATGTGCACGTGGAGACCTAGGTTGTCAAGCCTCAGTTGCAGTCTGGCTTGATTTTGGGTCAGTCTTTCATGGCCTGGAGCTTGCCAGGTAGACCAGTTGGCCAGATCCATCTGTCTCCATTTCCCCAAGGCTGGGATTATAAGGGTGAAGCACCATGCCTTTCTTTTTCACATGTTTCCTTATGTTTGCCAGGCTAATATTTTACCAAGCTAGTTATCCTACCCACCCCCTCTACCCTGTAACTGAAAAATATTGAACCAGCACAGATTACTCTAATGGATTTAGGAGAATATACTAATGGATTCACAAGGCCTTATTATTCTTTTTGCTAGTTTTTCAACAGATAAATGGGTTTTCTATCTTGTTTGTTTTTCGGGTTTTTTTTTTTTTTAAACAGCAACTTGGTATTTTACTTCCAAGTGGAGGACCACCATGATCGCTGTCCTCAGCAGCCTCTTTTTTTGTTGTTTGTTTGTTTGTTTTGTTTTTTTGAGACAGGGTTTCTCTGTGTAGTCCTGGCTGTCCTGGAACTCACTCTGTAGACCAGGCTGGCCTGGAACTCAGAAATCCACCTGCTTCTGCCTCCCAAGTGCTGGGATTAAAGGCATGCACCACCACTGCCCTGTCCTCAGCAGTCTTTTGATGAAGTCTGCTCTCATTCTGGAATGGAGAACATTCCATTGCTTGCCAATGAAAACATCTTTCTGTCCTTATATGGCATTTTAAATGTCTTCCCCATAATCATGAAATCTGCTAGGGGATAGTTAAAATCAGTTTGTCAAGTCTTGCACAGACCTCTGACAATTTTTTATTGCTTCAATCTAACAGCATTCTGTAGAAATCTAGCCATCCTGCTTTAAAAAATGTAAATACAAAGCATCAAGATGTCACTAACATTGAAGCTCAGGGTCCTTAGCTTATGTAAAGAGATTCTGGCTCAATGGTTGAGTTCTTGTTTAGCATACATGAGGCCCTGGGTTCTGTCTCTAGCACTGTCAGTACACAGATATCTAGATAGGTTAATGGACGGACAGATGGACAGACAGACAGACAGTTATAGTATGACGCTGGAGAGGAGAGAGTGATGGAATGGAACTTTCTTTCTGTTTCCCACAGCAGGCAGCTGTGTGGTTTAATGTCCCTCTTAACTCTCAGCCAGGGCCCAGGACCTGCAGAGCCCATGTTCCTCTAGGCAGAGCTGAAGCTTGATGAGAATGGACTGAAGCTATGAACCATCCCAGTGCTAGGTCAGAGATCATGTAAGACCATGCACAGTCCAGACAGCAGGCCAAAACTGGTGAGTCCTGTTCAAAAGCCAGATTCCTAAAGCTGCTGCCACTGGATAGAATTTAACCTTCACCAAATATTCACTTATAATATTGAAGCAGTTCATGGTAGAAGAATCAACCAGCCTTGTGATGCACATGAATTTCGTGGTCACAGGCTACGATTTTCTTTATTACTTGTGGTATAATTTGTATTCGGATTCCAACTCCCTATAAGTAGATTGTGGAAAAAATTAATGTAGTCGTAACCACAGCTAGTCAGTTCTATCCAATTTAGCACTTTGGATATTGCTGCTAGAAAAAACCTCAGGAATCTTAGGAGTTTTACCCCCATACCCTGCCCCCATTGTTGCTAGGTGATCCAGGCTTCTCTGTCACCTGACTGACCTCTCTGAGCCCTGATCTAATGGAATTGGATGCAGTGTCCTTGGAATAGAAATGGGGTGTGCAGCCTAGACATTATGGTTACTGCCCGGCTCTCAGTTCTGAGCCTCTCCCTTCCTCCCTCCCTCTCCTCCTCCTTTCCTCTCTTTTGTCAACCCTTCTTTAGGCAGTGAGAACCCTGAGGCCCACTGCTTAGCTCAAGCTACCTCTCTACCTATCTTCTTGCTCCTATTACATTGACATGTCAAGTGTCACTTAAGTCATGACCCTTCTTCATGAAGAAGGGAGGCAGCAAGTGTCTTACCAGATTTCCCTGAGCTCTGTGAGGACCAGGGACTCAGCTCTCACCTGGAGTTCAGGACACTGAACACACACTCTTAATTTTTTTTCTCCAGATATTTTTCCCTTCAGGTTTGTGGGAGGAAGGGATATAAAAACTTGGCTCTCCTGATTCAAATTTCCCCTTCATTTTGCATTTCAACCATGGCTAAAAATTTAGATTTAATTCTTTGCTCATTGTTTACTTATTTATCTATTTATGTAATGTTTCACTCTCAAATCTTCCTGAGGCAAAATCTGAACCAGCCACTAGAACACGGAGTATTAGTCAGGGTTCTCTAGAGTCACAGAATTATGGGATGTCTCTCTATACTGAAGAAATTTATTGTGATGACTTACAGTCTGTAGCCCAACTAACCCAACAATGGGCAGCTGTGGATGGGAAGTCTAAGAATCTAGTAGTTGCTCAGTCCCACGAGGCTAGGTGTTTCAGCTGGTCTTCTGTAGAAGTAGGCTCCAACAGATGTGCTGGCAAGAAAGTGTAAGCAGGCGAAGAAGATCAAATCTTCCTTCTTCAATGGACTTATTATGTAGGTCTCCAGCAGAAGGTGTGGCCCAGATTAAAGGTGTGTGCCACCTCGTCTGGATCTGGGACTTGCTTTGTCCCAGGCTACCTTGAACTCAGAGATCTCCTTGCCTGTCTCCTGGGATTAATGGCTTGTGCTACGTTGCCTGGGCCTAAGCTTCTTGTGGCCACTATGCCTCAAGATCACCATGCCAAGATCCAGGTCAGACACTTGTATCTTCCAGCCTCACGATCTGGATCACAGGTGAGCCTTCCAATTCATATGAACTCATTTGATTGTAGTTCATTCCAGATATAGTCAATTTGACAACAAGGGATAGCCATTGCACATGGCTTTAGAGACCTCTGTGAAGGATGAATTGGCATCAGTACTTTGTCACCAGGGCAGCCAGCCCCGATCTGACTCATCAGCTTGCAGAGTTACTCACTTCTCAACATTCTTAGCTGGCTTAATAACCTTCCCCAGCTCCACAGGTGTCTGGTCAGGGCTCTCCCTCAGTGGTTGGGGTCGATGCGTTGATGTAAGCCATTTAACAGTGGTGACGTTCTAATAATGGGTTTTAAAAGGCAAACAGATACATTCTTTCCTCATGTTGTGTTTATTGATGTTGTTTTCCTTGAGATGAGTCCTTGCCCATGATGACTTCAAATTCCTAGGCTCAAGTAATCTTACCTCATAAGTGGCTGGGGCTATATCACCATGCCAGGCTTCCATGTTCAATGAGTTCATAAGAACTTTGATTAGAGAATCAATAAGGAATTCCTTTCAATTATGTATGTATGCAGATATGTATGTATGCATGTATGCATTATATATGCATGCATGTATGTATGCATGAATGTATGTATGTATCATGTATGCATGTATTATGAATGAATACATGTATGTATATAGGAATGTGTGTGTTTGTGCAGGCACATGCCAGTGGGACCTACTAATCTGTGTATTCTCTATCCTTTCAATAAGCCACTGGATTTTGAAAATGCTTGGGAAATCTGTGCCTGTACTAAATATATACATACTTTTTCCTTGGCATTTCCCTCTCCCTAAACAATACTTTTTAACAACTATTCACATGCATTAACATTGTACTAGGCAGTGGTTATAATCCAGAGATGACATTTTTCAGAGGTTCTATGGAAATACTGTATTCTGTATAAGGGACTTGGAATACCATGGAGCCCTTACATCCACAGAAAGCCCTGGAACCAGTCACCCTCATAGTCTGCATGTGTTATTTATACATAATATTTATGTGCAGCTAATATTACATGTATGTATATGTGGATTCATTAAGCATAGAATTCATACACATGTAATTAGGTACATATGTGTCTAATGTGTACATATATATATACATACATATATACATGTATATAAGATATGTACATATACTGGTATTTTGTTCATTTTTCATCTCTGTGACGAAAGACTCAAGAAGAAACCCTTAGGGAGAGATTTATTTCGGGTTAGGGTTTCAAAGGTCCCAGCCCACAGCTGGCTGATTACAGTGGTATAGGCCTGTGGTAAGGGACGATATAAAGGTGGAGGAGTATGTAAGAGAAGGGAGGCTGCTCACACAACCTAGAGGCTCCCACACAAAGTGCAGGAGAGCAGAGTGACCCCTGGTTTCCTTAGCTGGCTCAGCCCAACCTACCAATCCTGTCTCTCCAAAAGTCCCAAGGGAGTCCGGTACTCTACCATCTGGTGCTGGGCTGCTAATGGCTTCCGAGCACTTCCCTTAGTATGCCTTTGCCTCGGGCATTCATCTCGAGAGCTGACCTTTCTCACCAAGCCCCTGGACGTTCTTGACTCCTTAAGGTCTGGTGAAATGGGCACAAGTCCACAAGCTTACCGACGCTTTCCTCTGCTCATGTTGCCCTTTGAACTAGTTGGAATTCTATGTGAAAGATGTTTACCCTTAACCCTAGGAAATAATCAATTGCCTAGTGAGTCTGAACTTCCTCTGTTGGACAGCTCCCTTCCCCCCCTCCCCCATTGCCCCTTTGGTTTTTAGGGTGGGTGGAAGGGCCTAGGGTAGGCAGGGCCTCTACCCAAGATGCCTTTAAATTAACCATTGCTTTTTGATGACCAGTCCTGCTACTCCTGTTCCTGTTCTAGCCTCGAAGATCTTTGGCTCTGGGGATCCTGTTAGCTGCTCATCTGCCCAGTCTTCAGACAGATCACATCCCAGGAGAGTCTTCTCCATTACCCTGCCTGAGTTTGCTGTCCGCTTCCCTGCAGGATTCAGGAAGGCATCCATGTAACCACAGTTACCTAGAGTAGAGCTCCCTGGGCAGCCTTGCTGCTGCTGGCATAGATGTCTGGACGGCATAGTGCTCTGGGAGTGTTGTCAGGCATCTGGAGCCTGTGTCTCACACCTTAGGCTCTGACTCAGGATGTGTATCAGGATTCCTAGGTTGACAGGAAGCACAGCTTGAGGCTAGAACCATTCTCTGGGACAAAATAGCAGGCGGCTCCCAGGGTTTAAGCTGCCCACTGGAATGTCAGGACTTTCATTTTGGGGAGGATGTACTAAAACACCTGAGAAACATGTTTCGCCTTTTCTGCCTCTCGTCTCTTCCCTCTCTGTCCTCCACCTGGAAGTCATGTTCAACTTCCCTTCTTCCATGTTTATCATTTCCATAAATGTACCCACCCGAAACTCTATGCACTGCTGTAGGTGTTAAAGATACAATGGGGAATAAAGTAGCACATCCCTACCCTTACAGGGTGATGTCACTCACAGACTCCACTCCATGCTAGACAGACTTGGGAATAAAGGACAGAGTTACTGCCTGGTAAATGTTGAAAAATCTCTTTTATGAAAATTCAGTTTTAGTCACGTTTGGAAAGCTTAACTCAGCCTTGGATTTTGGTCCCAGTATTTAAACGTTTTTCTAATGTTGCTTGTGACAAATAGCAGTGTCTCTACCGGGATATCTAGCCATCCCCAGAGTCTAAGCTGTCTGTAAGAAGGCAGTGGCAAATAGGAAGTGCTGACGGAGCTAGAACCGAGAGAAATGAGGGTGGACAGAAAACGTGCTTCTGTCGAAAAATACAGGAAAAATAAAAGCCAATTGTAACCTCATCAGCTAGTTTTGATCATTAATTTCAGTGCTGGTTAGATATTTTCAATCTCCTCCTTTCAGAAGGGTGCTCGTGTGAGTTTCCAGTTAGGCCCTGCCTTTGGTCTTTGAGTACCTATGAACAACTCCAGCTCCCATGTCAGTCACATAAATGAAATTACTCAGATTCCACGTGACCCAAGCAGAGGTGAAGGAAAGATGCTTTATATTGGTAAGATAGATTAAAGGAAGCGTTGGCTTAGGACCGCGAAAAATAAGCCGTGTTCTTCTACCCATTCATTCATCCATGGATTCACTCTTTCATTCAGACCAGGGATAGTGTCATAATTGACCCCTCACACCTCTCCCTGGGACGTGAGATGTATCTGTCTGCCTCTGTGAATTCTTGAACTTTGAGCACCCTTTCTCCATCTCTGCCCCACTCTTCCTTCCTTGGCCTGAGGGTACCTCACGCTAACTCAGGCTGCTTCCTGGTCGCTGCTCCGGCTGTTTGTCGTCAGTTAGGGCTCAGACAAACTTCTGTACACATTTGTAAAAGTTACTGTCCTTGCTATATATGGCCCTTTTATTCCAAGGTTCTCAGCATGCTGTAACCCAGGTATGAGGAACAGACAAAGCAGCCGTAAGTCTGAGAATTCCAAAGCAGGGAGAAACAGGAATGAACGTGGGTGCAGATACAAGCTGGGGCCGAATGAGGGACATTGGTAGTTTGTTTTTCTGGTAGCCAAACATAAGATTGATTCCATTGTACTCTGTTACTATAAGGGAAAAAATGGGAAAAAAGAGGATCTAGGTCAAAGAACAGCATGCAAAATGAGGTTCTTATAGATGTTTATCTCTCAAAATCACGATACATGTGAGTGCTGAGTATATGCATGTATCACACGATAATAAATTTTATTTCTAAATGGTACATATAGAAGACATTTTTTAATTTAAAAAGGACACTTCTCTAGGAAATAGGCACTATTTGGAATAATGAGAAAGTTTTGTGTGGATGAAACATGGCATTTGGGAGACACACATCTATCTTTAAATGGATGGGGGAGCTAAACTAAATGATATTTCGACATCAAATGACCAGGGAATAAATGTCTAGAATTATTCACCCTCACCAGCTGAATTGCACAGAGAGCTCTGTTGTCCCACAGCCTTTATATTAAAAGATTTCCAGTTTGTTTTCTTTTTCTTTTTCATTTGTTGTGTTTAGAGAGCTAGCCTCCAACCCACCGTGTAGCCCAGGCAACCCTTCAACTTTTAGTCCATCAGCCTCGGCCTTATTTTATTTTTGCTCTCTTTCTTTGGTTTCTCTTTTTTAAGCACAGAGATTTTTAAAAGTATTATCATATATGCTTAGGGAATGATCTAAGAGGATTTTCCCACCTATGGTAGAATTGAAAGGGAATTTGTGTACATCCAAGTCTGAATAAGCTGCTTGCAGTGGAATTCAAATATGAGGGCCAACCAGACTCAGCTGCTTACCCATCTCACCCTGCACAAACTATGCTGGGTCACCTCTGTCCTTCAGTAGTCTTCCAGCTGTTCATCATGAATGTTGATTGACTCCTTATATAGAAAGAATTCTCAAGACTGACAAGCGCTCTCTCTCTCTCTCTTCCTTTCTCTCTCTCTCTCTCTCTCTCTCTCTCTCTCTCTCTCTCTCTCTCTCTCTCTCTCTCTCTCTCTCTCTCTCTCTCTCTCTCTCTCTCTCTCTCTCTTTCTCTCTCTCTCTCTTTCTCTCTGGAGCTCAGCTTTTTAGCATCAAATGTCGTGAATTTTAATTGTTTTTTTTTTTCAGCTGAAGACATTTGATGTGTATTGAAATTCCTCTTTGGGAATAGAAACAAAGTCAACTAAATGGCAAGCCTCGGCTGAAGGCAGGACTTTGGCTTATCTTTATTTATTTATTTATTTATTTATTATTTATTTATTTATTTTCTATTATGTTTGCACCTTTTAACTTTTCCAGTCTGACTAGTGAATGGAAATGAAAATGAGACTTTTTTCTCTGGGGATGTGGCCTACACATGGGACACTGTTCACAGTTCTGAGTGGCAGAAGGGGACACTCCCAACAATTCTTGGCATTGGGACCCACCCCCTGAAATTCTTATACGGCTTATCTAGGGTGTGAGTCAGGCAGATATGAAAATAAATTTTTTTTTAAGAGTTTGCATGTGCATTCAGTGGGCTGGTGCCTTGGCTCTGTAGCTGGCAGCTTCTGCCTCCCTTGGTATTGCTTGCCTACCCCCAAAAACCAGTTTTAACCAAGGTCCTAATGTCTTCCTCGGTGCTGAGATCAAACCCAAGTCTCATTCGTAGCAAGCCAGAGCTCTGTCACTGAACCACATTCCCAAGTCATAATTGCTGATTAAGAATAGTCATCACAATTCTGAACGCCTTCTGTATTTTTAGTAGGTGGGCACATGTTTCTTAGTGTGAAACTCATCATCTCAAATGACACTTACTCAAGGCCACTCAGTTTCACTGTCATTCCTCCTGAGCTGCTTTGAGGAGCTCTGCTTATGTCCTGGACTTCCGGTTCATTCTGGGCTTTGTCAGGGAGAAACTACCGAGGGGCTTCAGTTCCTCCTGGCTTTGGGGCAGAGACAAATTTTGGGTGCTGGCTAGCATTCTCGTGGCCTTGCTAGTGTTCCCATGGCTTTGGCACCATTCGTGTAGGTTTGCCAGTGTTCTCGTGGCTTTGCTAGCATTCTTGACATTTCTAGCTTTTCATGTCTTTCCTAGTGTTTTTGTAGCTTTCAATGGAAAGCATGATGGTGCCTCTTCCAGCATTTCTTAGAGTGTACAGTTTGCCACTTTTTGTGGTAGTTCAGTATACAAAGACAACAAAGACACAGTATTTTTTTTTTAATGTTTTATGTCATGTGCATGTATGAGTACCTTCATGCATTGAATGTACACCTTGTTTGTATCTTGTGTCTAGGGACAACAGCAGATGATGTCAGGTCCCTTGAACTGGAGTTACAGGAGGTTGTGAGCCTCTGTGTGGGTGCTGGAAAATGAGCTTGGATTCTCTGGAAGAGCAGCCAGGGCTCTAACCACTGAGCCATCATTGCAACCCCTAGACTCAGGGTTAGGCAGTTAGTGGATTTCCTATGGGTGCTGTCCTCGACCAGGAGAGCCATGTGAGAATGATTCCACAACACTGACTAGGTCAGAAGAGGCTGCCCAGGGGTCGTGACCTCTGAATTAGGTTCTCAAGGATACGTCTGTTACAAGAGACAGGACATTCCTACAAAAACAAAGAAAATGTGAAAAATCAGAATTCAGACAAAAACCGGGAGGTATGTGTGCTAGCAAGGACCTGTGCAGGGCAGGGGGCCTGACAGGGCGGTGGCACAGGCTGGCAAGAGGCCTCAGCCCTGTTCCTGCACACTTCCTGAGTTTCCTCAGCCTGGGCACCGCAAGGTGCTGGCTCCTGGCTCCACACTTTGGAAGTTAAGTCTCAGGGCAACATGGTGGTTAGTCTGAAGGCAAAAGGTACTGGCGACAGAGTGCAGTGTGGGAACCATAGACAGGACCAAAGGGAGGCTCAGGCCTGGTGTTCAGATGCATGCTCCAGGACAGGAGGAGAAAGAATTTGAGGGTAGCTTGATTTGTGTGCAGAGTCTGAGTGTGTGTGTCTGTGTGTGTGTGTCTGTTTTGATGTGTGTGTGTATGTGTGTGTGTATGTGTGTGTGAGTGTGTGTGTGTCTGTTTTGATGTGTGTGTGTCTGTTTTGATGTATGTGTGTATGTGTGTGTATGTGTATGTGTGTGTGTATGTATGTGTGTGTGAGTGTGTGCGTGTGTGTGTATGTGCGCACCTGTGTGAGTGTGTGTGTGTGTGTGTGTGTGTGTGTGTGTGGTGTGTGTATGTGTGTGTGAGTGTGTGTATGAGTGTGTGTGTGTCTGTTTTGATGTGCATGGATGCACATACACCTGTGAGCCCATGCATGTGGAGGCTCAGAGTTGTCAGGTATCATCCTGGTTTTCCCACCATATTCTTTGAGACAGAGTCTGTTAGTCAGACTCAGACTGCACTGATGTGACTAGTCTTATTAGTCGGTCTCCTCTGCGGATGCTGTTTTTACCTTCTGTGATGGTTTGTATGTGCTTGGCCCAGTGGCCCTGTTGGAGTAGGTGTGTCACTGCAGGTATGGCCTTTAAGACCCTCATCTTAGCTACTGGAAGCCAATGTTCTGTTAGCAGCCTACAGATGAAGATGTGGAACTCTCAGCTCTGCCTGCATGATGCCTGCCTCTGATGCTGCCATGTTTCCACCATGATGATAATGGCCTGAACCTCTGAATCTGTAAGCCAGCCCCAATTAAATGTTGTCCTTATAAGAGTTGCGTTGGTCATGGTGTCTGCTCACAGCAGTAAAACCCTAACTAAGACACTTTCCAAAGCTGGAATCACAGGCAGCCACTATGCCCACCTGGCACTTATGTGGTCCTGAGGGTCTGAAGTCCAGTTCTTACCCTTGCGTGGCAACTGTTTTAACCACCAAGCCATCTCCACAGCCCCTAACCTTAACTAGGAAAAGCATTTCGCTTTGTAATAATGATTCTTCTCTTAGCATAATTTTAGTGACTTCAAAGTAATTTTTAAATGGATGCACAATAAAAATGCCAGGTTCACCCCTTAAATCATTATTTCTCAGTTTTATGAATAACTTTCTAGGCAGTGTATTTGCATACAATTATTTAAAGTTATTTTCCCATGCTAGATAGTAAAGGAAAATTAATGAGTTAAATCAAACTTGACATTAAGATCGTAATACTATTGACTACTATGTTGTGGTTCAGGAAATGATGAAGCATGTGCTTTAGAGTTTAGCAAGCAAGATTAACAGTGAGGGATAATTTGGATAATTTGGATAACTTGGTAAACATTTGCTTTAGAAAAATCAAAGATAATAAATTAAACTAAAGCGATTCCAGGTTTCTAGTTCAGAAGACTGTCTTAGTCAAGGTTTCTATTCCTGCACAAACATCATGACCAAGAAGCAAGTTGGGGAGGAAAGGGTTTATTGAGCTTACACTTCCACATGGCTGTTCATCACCAAAGTAAGTCAGGACTGGAACTCAAGCAGGTCAGGAAGCAGGAGCTGATGCAGAGGCCATAGAGGGATGTTCCTTATTGGCTTGCTTCTCCAGGCTTGCTCAGCCTGCTCTCTTATAGAACCCAAGACTTCCAGCCCAGGGATGGCACCATCCACAAGGGCCCTACCCCCTTGATCACTAATTGAGAAAATGCCTCACAGCTGGATCTCATGGAAGCACTTCCCCAACTGAAGCTCCCTTCTCTGTGATAAGTTCAGCCTGTGTCAAGTTGAGACACAAAACCAGCCAGTACAAAGGCCAAGGCTTGAGTAAGTGGCATTACCACAAAGGAAAACAGAACATACCAAAGCCAGGTTCTGCAGAGAAGCTCTGCTGAGCGCTTGCTTGCTGAGTTTGAAATGCTACACTGCAAAATCCAGGCAGTGCTCAACAGGAAGGAATGTGTGCCATGGAGGCAGAGACCCAGAAAGTCAAGGCCTTGAAGTGAGAGCAGTCCATGCACTCAGTGCTCAGCAGAGTTCTGGAAGGTCTTAGATGAACAGTTCTCAAGAAGAAGGAAGACTGAAGTGTGTATACTTTGATCCTTCTTAGAAGGGAAAAGAAATACCCATGGAGGGAGTGGCAGAGACAAAGTATGGAGCAGAGACTGAAGGAAGGACAATCCAGAGACTGGCCCACCTGGGAATCCTTCCCATATTCAATCATCAAATCCAGACACTATTGTGGATGCCAGCAAGTGCTGGTTGACAGGAGCCTGATATAGCTGTCTCCTGAGAGGCTCTGACAGTACCTGACTAATACAGAAGTAGAGACTCACAGCCATCCATTGGACTAAGTACAGGGTCCCCAATGATGGAGCTAGAGAAAGGACCCAAGGAGCTGAAGGGTTTGCAACCTCTTAGGTAAAACAACAATATGAACTAACTGGTATCCTCAGAGCTCCTAGGGACTAAACCACCAACCAAAGACTACACATGGTGGGACTCATGGCTCCAGCAGCATATGTAGCAGAGGATGGCCTAGTTGATCATCAGTGGGAGGAGGGGCCCTTGGTTCTGTGAAGGTTCTATGCCTCAGTGTAGAGGAATGCCAGGGCAGGAAGTGGGAGAGGGTGAGTTGGTGAGCAGGGGGACAGGGGAAGGAAATAGCTTTTTTTTTTTTTTGAGGAGAAACCAGGAAAGGGGATATCATTTGAAATGTAAATAAAGAAAATATCTAATAAAAAATTAAAAATAAAAAAATATTATCAGTGTAAAAAAACAAAATAAACTCAGGAAGTTATAGATTTGTTTTGTGTGTGTGCATGTATGTATGCATATATTTATATCTCTATATATGCACAAGCATATATATACATATAGGAATATATACATGAACATACATACAAATGTACATATACTTGTAATGATAACAATCAAAGGGAAAGAAGCTATCAATTAGAGAATGGGAAATGAATGAGCTTTGAGAGAGGACTTCTAGGAGGAGCTGGGGTGAAAAAAGAGAGGGCAAATATGACATAATTCTATTTCAATTAAACATATATTAATTTATCAAAAAAAGAAGGCAGGGATGAAGAGAATTCTGGGAAAAGCAGCACTCTTGTGCACATGCAGAGTAGCTGAGAAGGAGAGAGCCTCCGCAGAGGCTCCTTGGGAAAGAGTGAGGCTCTGCATCCTCAGCTCTCCGCACTGAAGCATAAGAATTATGTGACCTAAATTATCATCCCATGCCACAGTCAGTCTCATGTAATATGAAGGAAAAGCAGAATGGTTTTCAATAGATAGTATATTGCATGTATATAATACATGTGTGTATATATAATATATAATGTGCATTTCGATATACAAACTGTGTGGTGGACCTGGTGGTTTGAAGGGATCAGATGGAATCTCTGAGGCCAGAAGCCACCACTAGTGGGGGTGCTAACAAATAGAGATGGCCCATGCAAGCTGTGCTGCCAAGAATCGAAGTTTACAGAATGGTGACAGTGATGGCTTTCTTAGCTGTCAAGTTGGCCACATCTGGAATGAACTACAATCCAGCAATGGAGGGCACAGAAAATGTGAGATTTTCTGCCTGGTGTGAGGTGGGTGAATCCATTTCTAGTCTGGACCTTTGAGGTGGGAAGACACATGCTTTGATCCAGATCTCGAGGCAAGAAATCATAACCTTAATCTAGGCTGCACCTTCCGCTAGAAGTCTGTATACGAGATGGAAGAATGAAGCTTTCGCTCTTTGCCTGTGCATTCTCTCCTCGGTGGCAGATCCTGTTCCTTCCCTGGCAGTCGTCTATGATTCCAGTGTCTATGAGAGGACCGCTGAGACATCAGCGGTCTAGATTGAGCAAGCCAGTGAGCAGCACGCCTCCATGGCCTCTGCATCAGCTCCTGCTTCCACACTCCAGCCCTGACTTCCTCTGATGATGAATGGTGATATGGAAGTATAAGCCAAATAAACCCTTTCCTCTCCTAATTGCTTTTTGGTCCTGGTGTTTCACTGCAGCAATAGAGACCCTAATTAAGACAGTGACTATGTGACAAAAATAAGTATGGTCTTTCCACTTACTCTGTGATCACATGGCTAGAAAATTACAGGCAGACAAAACAGAACAACAACGTAACACTTTGTACTCATGTCTAAAACCAAGATCAAGGGACTGAAGAGATAGCTCAGCCAGTAAGGTGCTTGCTGTGCAGACACAAGGACCTGAGTTCAGATCCCCGGCACCCAGATACAAATCCACCTGTGATGGCACAGGCGTGCATGTGGAGGTGGACAATGGAGGGTCCCTGGGCTTAGTAGAGGCCAGACTTGCAGAATCTGTGAGTTTCAGCTGAAGTGAGACACCATGTCAAAAACCAAGATGGAGAGCGATAGAAGATGACCCTGGCACTGACGCCTGACTTCTGCATGCACTCATACACACTTGCAAGCACATATATGAATAGTGCATCTGTATGTGTGTGCATGCTCACACACACGGTTTTAATAGTTCTGTACAAGTTCCCTCCTACAGTCCAGCAGGTGTTTGAAAAGCAGGCATGACTCGGGGACATTCTTTCTTGTGCTGACTGTCTACCATAACTGGCCTGACCAGTTAAATCCTTCTCGTGGCAGCTTGCAGAAAATTCTTCCCTGCATTCCAGAACACTCCCTGTGGAGGGACAGTTCAGGGGAGAAGTGTGAGGTCACTCCTTCAGAGGTTCCTCCTCAATTCTTTTTGCCGACGTTCTGGCTACCCAAGATGAGGGGAGATAGGAACATCGTGGGCTGACCTCTGTGGAACTCTAGAGTCCTGGTCATCCCTGGGGCTCCATAAATCACTGTCATTCCTCCCTTTTCAAAAAGGTTCTCCTTTAACTCATTGTGTTCAGACACATGTGTGCCATTCCTCTTGGCATTGAGTTTCACTGCTTCCAGCTCACTACCAAGTGAAGTCTGTCCTCTAGTCCTCTGTCAGCTCCTATTTATGTCTACCTGGCTCAAACTCACCTACTGTTTCTTCCTTATTGAAATATTTATGAGACACAATAAATGAAATACTCAAGATGCTGGAACTGTAAGGCCTATCATTGTAGTGGCCAACTCCTGAGGGGAGGGGAAGTGTGTGTGTGGGGGGGGACAGGAGGTTAGGTCCATCATTATAGTAATGAATGCCTGTGTGTAAGACATTAGGCTAGGCCATAACTGGCTAAGGAAAAAAAATGAGGACCATCTCTGCTCAGAGTTGTCTGTCTTTTGAGACAGGGTCTCTCTGTGTAGCTCTGGCTATCCCAGAGCTCTCTTTGTAGACAAGCTGGCCTGGATCCCAGAGAGATCCAGCCATTTCGTCTGGGATTGAAGGCATGTTCTACCACACCCAGCTGAATGGTCGAGAGTCTCTTTAAGTGAATTTCTGGCATGGATGTCCTTCTTATCTCCATCTTTATCTTGAGTCACGTGGTTGGTTTGTCTCTTGACCATTCTGCTTTCACATATCAGGAGGATTCGGATTTGTGGTTGGTAATCCTGGGACTTTATGGGCTGCTTGGAAGAGAAGAACTGCAGTTGGCTTTCTGGGAACTTTCCAAATGTCATCCTGCTCCTCTTCCCCAAACTTGAAGCTGTACTGGCTTGTGAAATATTTCAGCGTGGTGACATTTAGAAGACAGAGGGCCAGGGCCACTGTCTGTCTGCCTACTGTCATCAGTTAGGAGTGTGTGGTGATTTCCAGTATGCTGAAGATTCTAGGCCTGCTATTCATTCAGAGGCACCCGTCGATGGGGATAATGGTGAATGGCATTAGGAAATTCACAGTGTAGATGGAAGTGTGTGTGTGTGTGTGTGTGTGTGTGTGTGTGGTATGTGTGAGTCAGTCCGTGTGTGTGTTTGAGAGAGAGAGAGAATATTTGTGAGTGAGAGTATATGAGTGTATGTGAGAGTGTAAGAGCATATGTGAGTGTGTGTATGTGTGTTAGTGTGTGAGAGTGTATGTGAGTGCATGTATTAGTGTATGTGATATATGTAAAAGTGTGAGTGTGTGTTAGTGTGTGAGAGTGTGCGTGTGAGTTTTTGTGAGTGTGTGGTATGTGTGAGTCTGTGTGAGTCTGTGTGTGTGTGAGTGTGAGTGTATGAGAGTGTGTGTGTGTGTGTGTGTGTGTGAGTGTGAGTGTATGAGAGTGTGTGTGTGTGAGTGTGTGTGTGTGTGTGTGTGTGTGAGTCTGTGTGTGTGTGTGAGTGTGAGTGTGAGTGTATGAGAGTGTGTGAGTGTGAGTGTGAGTGTATGAGAGTGTGTGTGAGTGTGTGTGTGGGTCTGTTCTGTTCTGTCTGCCTGCCTGCCTATACATGTGAGCATGTGTGTGGAGGCCAGAGATTGACATATGCTGACTTCCTTGGTCCTTCTGCTTAAGTTTTTCAGTCTTTCACTGAACCTGGGGCTCACGGGTTCAGCTAGACTGGCTAGCTGGCGACCTCCATAGACTTCCTGTCTCCACCTCCGCAGTTCTGGGGTTCAGACTGAAACACCTCCCTAGGCCACAGATGAGCGTATTTATATCCAAGCTTCTCTCTCTCTTTCTCTCTCTCCCCCCTCTCTCTTTCTCTACATATGTGTGTGTGTGTGTGTGTGCGTGTGTGTATACATATGTACATACACACACATTTATATATATACATATATGTATACACACATGTATATATAACATTTATATATACACACATATATGTACACACACAAACATAAAATTAGGAAATTGAGAGTGGTGTGGAGTTCCTGGCTTAATCCAGGTATACTACATGGGGACTTGACTGTGGTTACAGCAGCCAAGTTCATTTGGGTTGCCTAGAGGCATCCGATGAGCACAAGGAGTTGCTGTCCTAATCGACTGGCAAGTTTTGCTTACCCAGAGTTTCTTTCCTTCATATCTGTAAGCTGCCAGGAGCCTTGATTTGTGTTTCTGTCGGCTTCAGAACTCGAGAGAAATTGTTACTTGGTAAAATTGGCTTGTTGGTTTCTAACAGGAAAATGGAGAGTGTCCTCACCATCCCTCCATGTGTCCCGTGGACAGAAATCAGCCTCAGTCGCTTGGGCTAAAATGTGCTGTGGACTGCCTTCTGTGACTCCTGCTGTCAAAGATCCTGTCTTTCAGATTTCCTAGTGAATGCTTGAGCTTGTTTCCAGGGATCTGATGGTTTTATTCCGTATCTAGCTTTCCCTTTGTGTAGCAGAATGTGAGCCTCTGAAGTCTAAAGTCATGTGGTCAACTCAACTTTTCAATCGGAAATTTCCTACAGTGTACAAGAAAAGGGAAACAGGCTTCTATGGCTATCTGGATATATGTGCAAAATGTCCAGAGTTTTATTTTCACTTACTTTCCCCCGATACTTTCTTGTTGCTTTGTCTGAAAAAGACTGACTTAAGCCAAGACCTTTTGAAAATAAAAAAGATTCTGACTCAGCTCATACAAGGAGAAAGGATTTAATTAAGCCTCCCATCCTTGCTGAGGTCCAGGAGAGATGGACACAGGAGGCCAGGAGGATACAGGGAGGAATGCTTCCCAGACAGGAGAGGCCATGTCTGTGCTGTAGGCACAGATGCTCCCCTGGTCAGGCGTCGGATGGGATGGTTCTGTGTTGCTCCTCAGTGAGGAAGCAGAGGGGTTTTCTCCATGTGGCTAAGCAGGCAGGTACACAGTTATATTAGACCAGGGCATGAGGCTCATCCTGCAAAGATTCACACGTTAGTACCCATCCTGTAAAGAGCCACACGTCAGGGCTCTCAGCTTTGCTGGCTCTGTGAAAAGTGTAGCTCCTGCTAAGTCATCTCAGCTCTAGTCTACATAAGCCACGAGAAAAGCTGGATGTGAGTAAAGCAACCTCCAAAACCGCAGCGGACTGCAGTGTTGACAGGACCACGGCGGGCTGCAGTGTCGACAGGACCACGGTAGGCTGCAGTGTCAAAAGGACCACGGTGGGCTCCAGTGTCGACAGGACCGCGGCGGGCTGCAGTGTCAACAGGACCACGGTGGGCTGCAGTGTCGACAGGACCATGGTGGGCTGCAGTGTCGACTTCGACAGAACCACGGCGGGCTGCAGTGTCGACAGAACCACGGTGGGCTGCAGTGTCGACTTCGATAGAACCACGGCGGGCTGCAGTGTCGACAGAACCACGGCGGGCTGCAGTGTCGACAGGACCATGGTGGGCTGCAGTGTCGACAGGACCACGGTGGGCTGCAGTGTCGACAGGACCACTGTGGGCTGCAGTGTCGACTTCGATAGAACCACTGCGGGCTGCAGTGTCGACAGAACCACGGCGGGCTGCAGTGTCGACAGGACCATGGTGGGCTGCAGTGTCGACAGACCCGCAGCGAGCTTCAGTGTCAACAGAACCGCAGCAGGATGCAGTGTCGACAGAACCGCAGCGGGCTGCAGTGTCCACAGACACACAAATACATTAAAAACACATGCACAAACATACGCTTATACACAGACACATATACTCTAGGACTTCGTGCTTAACAAGGACATTACAGAATGGAAAGTGAGAATGAGGAGCCAGGCATGTGGAGGGCCTCATACCTTAAATGAGATGATAAGACAAGGTTAATCTAGGGGGATGGTATGTGGGGTGTGGATGCGCATCTGGCCAGAAAATACTTATCCATAGTAAGTGGGCTTTAGAGGCCTAATCCTTCCCTACCTGTTTGTTCCATGAGCTGGATCTCTGTGGGGAGGGCCCACCAACTGTGAGCTCTGTCTTTGTGTGGAAGGGAGCCTTGCTTTATTCTTTAGCATTGGTAATGCCTCACCTGAAATAAGGCCTCAGAAACAGAAGAAAATGCTGGAGCCCTGTGATGGTTTTTAGAGTTGCTTCCCTGTCAGATTGATATGGGAGTGGGAATATAGCTGCTAACTTGGGTTCTCTTCTTACTAATGTGCCTCCACGCCAGCCCATCTGCTTCTTCTACCTTTATCAGAGGCCAGAATGGTCCCACCAGTTGTCTCTTGGATAGTACCCATCCATGCAGGATTCTGGGTTTCTGGGCTGCTTTTCTGTATTCCCCGCAGTCCCTTCATAGACTTCTGCTTCTCTGATCTTCCATGCGGCATAGTTTCCTTATCTTTCTGGCGCTGGCTCTGCCTGGAACAAATTTCTGTAACTCGGAGGCTTCTGAGAGAAGGGAAATTAGAGAAGAGTGGCCAACTTTAGATAAGTTTTCAAAAACAACTTGTTTTCCTCTCATGAGACTTTAGAGGAAAAAGGTGAAGTTTGGAAAAGAGGAAGAAAATGGGTCTTTACTTTATTTAATAAAATGCAAATTTTTAGACATAGGGACTACTGATAAACTAGCAGAGGTATGAAGTAATTGTCTGAGAACGTCTCTTCACTGCAGCACCTGCTTTAGAAAGTGTTCCTGTGTATAACGACGATTCTGCCACATGCATATGTTTAATATCCACTCATATTCTGGGCATGGTGATGCCCTGCTGCAATCTTTGCACTCAGGAGACCGAAGTTATGCACTCCAGGCAAGTAGGGTTACAAAGTAAGACTTTGTCGTTAAAAAAAAAAAAAAAAGTTATTTACACGAAGAATTTTAAATTCACTATATTTACTCCTAATTCCTGAGTGAGACCAGGGGAGGCTGAGGTTAATCTCAAGCAGTGGTCCTCAACCTTCCTAATGCTGTGACCCTATCTCAAGCAGTGGTCCTCAACCTTCCTCATGCTGTGACCCTATCTCAAGCAGTGGTCCTCAACCTTCCTCATGCTGTGACCCTGTAATATAGTTCCTCATGTTATGGTGACCCCTCAGCCATAACAAACTACTTTTGTTGCTATGTCACAACTGCAGCTTTGCTACTGTTACCAATCATAATGTAAACATCTGAGTTCTCCAGGGGCCTTAGGTTACACTTGTGAAAGGGTTGTTTGACCTCAGAGGGGCTGCAACCCAGAAGTTGAAAACCACCGATCAAATGTCTTTCAAATTTCAAGTAGTTCAAAGTCAAATACTGAAGGTAAACTCTCTTTTAAGTCCATGGCATACCAGGGACAGGTCATTCACACCTGCCCCTGCCGGGATGGTTCTTCTTTTCCTCAAGTTATACTTAACCTTGGTTCACAGGTGCACCATTTCAGTCTGCTCTCGAAAATGTGGAGTTTCCATTTTTGACGACTTGTTTCTAAAAGTTCAGCCTCTTTCACTATTATTGAACTTGGGAGGTTCTTTCTGCAAGCTGGACACCGGAGATGTTTTCATCTTGTGACTGTTTACAATGTTTTCCAGTGTCCTTAGGAGAACAGAAATGTCAGTGTGTTTAAAGAAGGGCCTGCTCTACCACATGCTTGAGATCTTTGCTCTCAAGGTCACAAAGACTTTGATTTCTAGTAGTTTTTGGTTATTGCTGTCTTGCTTTTTGATGGTTCTCACTCTGTAGTCCTGGCTGGCAGTGAATCTTAAATCCTCATGCCTCAGCCTTCTGATTGTAGAAATTAAAATCATGCCTCACCAGGCCCAGCTTGGAAGATTTAAAAGGTTTTAGTTTATATCCTTATAGCCGTTTCTTGTCGTTTCCGTACTTGTGCATGCGTGTGTGGTGTGCTTGTGTATATGTATATATATGTGCATGTGTGTGCCTATATACATACATGTGTGTACATGCGTATATAGAGACCCAAAGTTGATGCAGGGACCCCTCTACACTCACTCTTACCACTTGAAGCCAGGTTTCCTGGTCAACCCAGAGCTGATGTGGCTAAGGTCTCCTTTACCAGCCTGCTCCAGAGAACCCCTACTTCTGACTTCCCAGGCTGGAGTTACAGAGGAGCCACCACATCTCTCTGGCTTTTGCTGAGTCTCCAGGCTTTGAACTTAGGTTTTCTTGTTTGTGCAGGAAGCATGTGACCACTGAGCAGTCTTCCCAACCCAACCCCTCTGGTCCATTTTGAACTCATTTTTTTTTTTATATGGTATCTGGCCTTAAGTTGTAGATAGTTTGCTTTATTATGTTGGTGTTGTATATGAACATTCAGTTGTTTCAACAATATTTATTGAAAAGATAACATCTCTACCCCTCACCCCACCTTGTAGCTTTGCTCAGGACATGCATCTTCTGTTGATATGTGAGTCTGCTGGATGGCAGTGGCGCCCTGCCTCGTGACGGCTACCCATGTGCTCTTTCGTCACAGCTGCTTTGACTTTCCAGGTCCTCATCTCACATGAACTGTAGGACGCATCACATTTCTTCACAGAAAGGCTTCTAGGAGTTTGATTGAGATTGCATTGAGTCTATTCATCTATTTGGAAGTAATTGAGACATTAAGATGCTTGGCCCTCCAGTGGGGAGAAAGTATATCTATCCAACAATTTGGGGCTCAGCTCCTCTCAGTGGTGTTTGTAGTTTTCAGTATGTCAGGTTTGCTCGTTTTCCTAGACTTGTTTTTGTGGGCAACTCACATTTTTGGGTGCTATTTTGAATGCCGTCTTGTTTAAATTCTGTTTTCTGCTTACTGTTAACATAGATATATGATTCCTTTTTGTGTATGGCTAGCATAACTTGGCATTTTACTATACTCACTTTCAAAAAAAGATTTATTTATTTATGTGTATGAGCACTCTTTTGCACATATGCCCACATGACAGAAGAGAATATCAGACAGAGGGCATCAGATCCCATTACAGATGGTTGTGAGCCACCCTGTGGGTGCTGAGAAATGAACTCAGGACCTCTGGATAGGCAGCTAGCAGCTAGAGCTCTAACCATTTAGCTACCTCCCCAGCCTTCACATTAGTTTTTGTTACTTGGTTCTTTTTAGAGGATTTTTTTCTATGTGCTTCATGATACCCACAAAAAGGGAAATAGTTTGCTTTTTTTATATTCCAGTGTAGGTGTCTTTTCTTTTTCTTGCCTGTTTATACTCGAATGTTTAGTGGGTTTTAAGTGCAGGTGGTAAGAACAAACATTTTATCTTTCCTCCTTAGATACAGTGTAGCCATCTCCCCGGCTACACTCCCTCACAGGTCCCGCTTGGGACAGATCTCTCCTTAATTTGCCCAAGAGTTGTTCTTGAAGATGTTACATTTTGTCAAGTACCTTTCGGGGCACCTATTTCAATAATCTTGATCTGGAAAAAGTTTTTAATCTATAGTATGATGTGCTGCACTGATCATTATTTAAACCACACTTACCTCAGAATGAATCACATTTGCCGCTTATGTGTTGTAGTTGTTACTTGCGTTGTTGGGCTTGACTTGCTAGAACCTTAGAGCATTTTCTCTTTTACACACAGGGAGCACTGGCCTGTGTTTTCTTTCCTTGCAACGCCTCTTGTTTGGGAATTTGAGTAATGCTTGCTCATAGAACAAGTATTCCCTGTTTGTATTCCCTGCTTTTCTGTAATTCTGTGAGGAATTGGCTTTTTTCTTCCTTAAATGTTTGTTGGAGTCCTCTAATAAAGCCATCTGGATCTTGAAGTTTCTGTGGAGAAAGGATTTTATATAGAAATAAACATTTTTTAATTAGGTGGAAGGCTTTACAAAGTGTCCATTTCCTCTGCTTCTGCTAGGTTTGATCTTTATCACTTCTCCCTAAATTATTGAACTTCCTGGCATAAGGATATCTGTAACATTTTTATACTTTTATTTAAAACTCTGTAAAGTCTGTAAATTAAGTTCTAGTGCTCTGTAACACAATCAGGTGTCTGCCTGCGTCTAAGAAGCTACAAGAAAGGGTTGTGAAGATTCCCACTACACAAAACTTGTGACATTTGATGTGGTCACTATGACAGTTAATCCGCTGTGATTGTTAAGCACTGAATGGGTCTATCAAATCCCATGCTCTAGGTCAGCTGCTGTAGGGCAAGACTGTAGCCCCAGCCATTCAGACAGCTGAGGCAGGAGGATCAGGTGAGTATCGCAGTTTGAAGGTATGCGAAGACAGTAAGACCCTCCCTCAAAACAAGCAGCTGGCAGGGAACTCACGGCCTCAGAAGTACGTATTGCTTACTCGGTTATGCTGTCATTTACAGGGTTACAATAACTGAAAAACAATCCTTATAAAGCCCTCCAATAGGAAGGTCTTTGCCTTCCTTGCAGGCCTTCTGTCTCACCACACTTTGTTATCACTTACTTTAAGGCTAGATCTGCCCTAAGGAATTTAAATAAGAAAACAATTCTGCTTTCCCTCATTGGTGCCTTTTGTCCTTCATATGGTCACATTTTTCTTCTACTTGAAGAATTTCCATTAATAGTTTTTATAGGACGAGTCTTTTGCTGCATATTCTGTTACCTTTTTTTATATTTAAAAAAATGTATATTTCCCTCATCATTTTTGAAAGCCATCTCATTGGATATACACTTCCGAGTTGAACTTTAATTTTTAAAAAATGTTTAAGAAAATGCTGTCCCATTGTCTTTGGGAGTCCATTGTTTGTGAACAAAAGCAGACCCCTGGCCCTCCCTTCTTTGTTTCCTTGTGTGTGTGTTTCACTTTCCTGTGATGGCAGGACTTGTTCATCACTGGACAGAACAATCTGGTGGCCGCTTACAATGTGCCTTGTGTGACCCCACATCCATTTTCCTTCCTTCTCCATGCCTCCCTCAATTCTCTAAAAGGGTGTGGCCCTGTAGCCCAAGCTAGCCTCAAGCTCAGCGCTATCCTGCCTCTGGCTCCATTGTGTAGGATTCCATGGGTACACCTTCACACATTTTTCGTGCCTTAATCATGGGTGTATGGAGTGTCTGCATCTGTGGCTTTGGTTTGCCTGGGATTTCAACCCTCTGTCTGGATGTTTAAGGTGTCAGTCTTCTTTCTAGCATCGTAAGGTACAGGATAAAGTTATGACTAATTTTAACCCTGCCATTGGGTCTGTCATCGGTGTCAGGCTTTAGGTCTATTTGAATTGCATTTTCTCCTCACATTCGCCTGCTTTTTTGCATGCCTATTGATTTCCTAAGTGACAGATAGATGTCTTGTTGGGGCCTACATGTTTTTTTTTCCCTGTAAACATGTTTGAGTTTCGATGTGGTACTTGAAACGGTTGGGTTCTTCCATGGCTCACAGCAAAACACAAGCAGCCTTTAGACTTGGCATCTTTGCTGCCATTGACATAGCCCTCTTGAGCGCTGTTTCGTACCAGGCCCTGTAAATCCTGATCTTTGCTACTGTGATTCATGCAAGACTGTTTTCAGCTGAAGACTGCAGGGGGATGGCACCCTCTGAGGGTATCCAGAGCCGGTCAGGGGTCTTTGCTCACCTGGTGTGAACCATGTGCTTTCTGGATATCCAGTTCCATATTTTAAACTCAGGTTTCCCGGCAGCCTTGGCCAGTCTCCAGCTCCTGTACCATGAGCTGGCACTTTCTCTACACATGAGGTCATTACAGGACCCTCTTTTACGTTTCCTGTCTCTGCGAGATTGCCGTTTTTAGTTTCCTGACATTCAGTAGCTTAAGAATCACTTTATAAATTTGTGTTCTGGGGTATGTATATGTGTGTGTGACAGAGATAACACACACACAGAGACAAAGACAGAGAGAGACGGGGGAGACAGAGAGAGAGAGAGAGAGAGAAAGAGAGAGAGAGAGAGAGAGAGAGAAAGAGAGAGAGATCCATCTGGGGTAGAAATAGACATATTTATTAGACCACCTGGCATCATCCTCTTGGTCACCGGCCTTCAGTCTGTTCCTGTCAGTTGTTTTCTGGGTGCCTCTATGTAACTGTTTCTGTTGATTTGTCTACAGGTTCACTGGTCTTTGTTAATTATAGCCAGAGAACATTTGCTTCATATTTAATTTTTATGCATGAGAATTTCATCTCTTATAACTTCTAATTTTTTCCTTGTTATATTCTTGCTGTATTTGAAATCTATAGGTACATGGGGCAGTGGTGGCACACACCTTTAATCCCAGCACTTAGGAGGCAGAGGCAGGCGGATTTCTGAGTTCGAGGCCAGC
Organism: Mastomys coucha; assembly: GCF_008632895.1. NCBI lineage: Eukaryota > Metazoa > Chordata > Mammalia > Rodentia > Muridae > Mastomys > Mastomys coucha. Next base: position 132,609,835 of record NW_022196896.1, on the reverse strand, counting down.
CTGGTCTACAGAGTGAGTTCCAGGACAACCAGGGCTACACAGAGAAACCTTGTCTTTAAAAACAAAAAACAAAAAACAAACAAACAAAAAATCGATAGGCATCTGAATTATAGTTCTCTTAGCACTTTGGTAACCCCATATTCGTGTGTCTTTTCTACTGGCTCATTCCCCTTTGGCTGTAGGTCACCTTTTCTTCTTGCTGTGTATTAGGTTTTGAAACGTTTCAGGTGTATAAGGGTTAGACTTTATAGTATTTCCTTAAGAGTGTGCAGATGTATTTTCAGAGATAATTACCTAAGGATTTTTTTTTTAAGGATGTGGGTGGGTACATTTAGAAAGTACCGTAGATGAGGCAAATTATGCCCTACTAATAACACATGTGACCTCCCACATTCCCACTGTGCATCCTGGGTGTTGGGTCACATCTCTTTCCAGTAATCAGTATGACTTTCACTACTCAGTCATGGAAGAAAGCAGAAGATTGTAGGGCCTGGTGTACTGTAATATGTACACCAATGCGGTAATCAGTATGCTAGTATTATAATATATATGCCAATATGATAATATATATGCCACTATTGTAATCTGTATACCAGCATGGTGATATGTATACAAGTGTGGAAATATATACACCAATATTATAACATATACACCAATGTGGTAATATATATGCCAGTATTTTAATATTTACACTGGCGTGCATCCGTGTTCTTTACCCTTCATTAAGAGCTCTTGAGATTATTATTACTCCCTGGCTCTTTTCCCATGAATTTCTTCTGATCCGATCCTGTGAACATGTGGTCCACACAACTCCCACTAGGATTCAGTGAGTCCATCTGCCAATTCCAAGCTGTTCCTCTCTGGTGTCCTGGCATTAGCAATGCTCTGACCAGTAAAATCTTGCTGGTTTATCTTCCCTGAGATCTGATCTCTGAGTCTTCATCTACTTAGATGACGGTGTCTGGACAGGATGCCCTTCTGTGCACTGTGCTCTGGAAATAGCCTTGACTTGGAAAGCTACACCCGTTCTGTGATGCTTGCCCTGCCCCATTGTTGCTCTATATTACCTGATGGCAGGTTGTACAATGATTGTTTCCTTCCGTCGACGCTCTAGCCCTTTCCAACATGTGTTTGAAAGGGTTATCTTGGATTCTGTGTCTCTGCTGAGAGTAGAAACAGGAGCTCAGGGGCCGAGTTTACACACCTGCCCCTGTAACCATCAGCAGTATTCACTCTGGCTCTCTTTGCTTTTTAAGATGACAGTTCAGGAGCACCTGGACCCCTTTGTTCAGGGATGTGTTAAGAATACCTCAAGCAGGGTCCGAGGTCCCAAAATGAGTACTTAGTGTTCAAAAGTATTCATGAGCACCCAAGGGATATGCGTTAACCTAACTGTCCACATCATGTTGTAGTCAGTCATTTCTTCTGAAGCGTGTCACCTGTTCGCCTCTGGCCTGAGCTCACCCTCATTCCTAAGTCACCTCAGAGAGACTCGCAGAAGCCCCGTCTTCCCTCTTCTCTGCTATTATTAAGCCGAGTGTGTGCTGCCCGCTGGGAGAGTTGGAGCTAAGCAGTCAGACCGTCTCATCCTGCGTCTCTGTGTCTTAAGGCGTCCACATGAAGGTGATTATTTACTTTTATTGATTTGTGGCCTTCATGAAATACCATCAAATTCATTGATAGAAACGTTTTCAAATTACCACCCATGCAGCTGCAGAGAGAGGTGTTTGTTCTTGCAGAGGACTCTGGTTTGGTTCCCACCATCCAGATGACAGCTCTCAACCATCACTAACTATACAGTCCCACGGGATCCAACTCCCTCTTCTGACCTCCACAGGCACCAGGCATGTATGGAATACACATATACACTTAAATACAGACAAAACACTCATACACATAGAGTAAATACATCTAAAATCAAAAACAAGGTTTTCCACTCTCTACTTGCATTCCTTTTGTACAGACCACCCTAAGTTAATCTTAAGTCTGAGAGGAGTGGGAGGGAAGATCCAAGTGCAGGCATGACCTTGCTAACAAAGGCAGCCAGGCCTCTTTCCAGGGTGTGGCTTCCAAGAACAATGTACCATTGTCTTGAATCCTCTTTGCAACATCCACGGGACTAGCACGGCCTCTGAACCTGAAATTGCACAGTCCATACTGACTGTGATGGGCAAGGAGCTGTTATCTTATGTGTGGGAGGTACCACATTCAGGTTACTGCTAGAGTCAGCAGCATCCTGGAGAGCCTTGTGGCGGAGGTAGATTGCTACCTCTGTGAGGCAGCAGTGGATTACTAAATCAGGGGGTTCCTAAAGAAGACAGAAGATAATCTGTTCAGCCCAGACAGAATGAACTCTTGTGGGAGGAGACCAATCTGTTCACTGGGTGTGACTCACAGATAGGAGACCCTAGAGTTTCTCTCTGTGGTGAGGCGTGTCCTGGGTGATAAGGACTGTGTCGACTAGGCTGTAGAAGATAGGATGAGTGTTTGTAAAAAAAAAAAAAAAAAGAGTGTTCTCTTCAAATCTTCTGCAGCAAAATGCCAGCGGGTCGGGCTCAAAGGCCAACGTCTGAAAGCCTCCAAGGAAGTTTTTTAGCAAGAGATATACTGTGAACTGCTCAGTAAAGTTTAAAGGCAGCTGCGTCAAGTATAGCATAACAAGTGCCAAAGCATCCAGTGTCTAAGAACGCCCTCAGACTGCGAAGCTTCTGGCTGCTTCAGCCAGGTCGAGCTTCTTCCAGGTGACTGCAAAGCTGTCACCATGTCAACATGTGATATGTTAACTGTAACGAACATGCATTGGCTAACTAAATAAGTCATTTGAAATGTCCTTGGTGCGAGGCAGTCGTGGTGCATGCCTTTAATCCCACCACTTGGCAGGCAGAGGCAGGCAGATTTCTGAGTTCAAGGCCAGCCTGGTCTACAGAGTGAGTTCCAGGACAGCCAGGGCTATACAGAGAAACCCTATCTCAAAAAATCAAAAAAATAAAAAATGTCCTTGGCACAAACATTGTTAATAACTAGTTTGGGAGGTGGGAGAAGAGAAGACTGAAGGGAGGGTAGGAGCCTGTCACTGAGCCAGTGTTGTCACTGCTGATTATCACAGATGTCCTCAGCTGGGGAAACAGACCAGGCCATCCTTCCCTTCCAAAACCAATTCCCTTGTTCCGAAGTCACTTCCTAGGATTTGCTAGATTGATGTCATGCGCTATATCTCCGTGGAGTATGCACTAATAGGTTTCCAAATGCAATAGAACCTAACTTGTGACTTCCTGTGCCCCAGGGCTACAAGGGTACCTGTGAGTCTGGAAATTTACCTTTTGTTCAGAGTTCTTAACACTGTGCATCTGTTCTTTTCTATTACATTTTATGTTCTTTTGAAAGTTAAATTTTTTTCTATATAGATTAATAAAAATGGTAAGGTTTATTTTAAAGTGTGTGTGTGTGTAGACAGGTAATGCCAGAAGAGTCACCAGAAGAGGGTGTCTAGTCTTCTGTTGCTAAATTTGCACTTGGTTGCTTGTGGCCTGCCATGACTTCTGCAAGAACAGAGCACTAACTCATCTCTGAAGCGTCTAGGATAATACAATTTTTAAAAGAATTAATGAAAGAGCCAATTTCTCAAAGGGTTATTCAAATAGGCATAACTAATTTTCACAACTTTTCCAGCAATTATGAATTTTTAATCAGTGAACTAGTATCAGTACATTTACTGAACATGAGGAATATGACTGGTTTTCCCCCCAAAGCATGTGATGTTAAAAAGTTTTCTTTGCTATTACTCTGTAATAAAAGTGAATGAAAATGATCAGTCACGTATGTTTTATCCAGATAAGCTCTCACTATGGCGTCTACGCTGCAGTTGAGCATACTGTCTTTAGTCTGGGCCTCCTGAAGACTTTAATTATAGGTCTATGCTACTACTCAGGTTTCAGTGAGTCAGTAAGTCGAATTCAGGGTCTGTGGATACCACCATTGTGTCAGTTGCTTGTTCCTGAGAGGGAAGGGCTCTGAGATCCAGCCTTATTCCCATAGGCACACCTTATGTTCCTAGAAAAAAAAGTAGTCTTTAATGATTCCTGGGCTTCAGTACCCTCTTCTGGTCTCTGTAGGCACCTGCACAGACACACACACACACACATACACACACACACACACACACACACACACACCAAATAAATATAATAAACAACAAACAAGCAAGCAAACAAACAAACCTTACCCTGCTTTCCAGAAACCAAAATAACCAAGACTGTGTGAGCAAGCGAGGGTCCAGGTAGGATCTATTACAATTCTGGTAGATATTCTGATAAGCAAAATATGGACAATTTTCTTTTCCTTAAAGAGAGTTTTAGAAAGGAAAATGAAAGCAGAAATGGCAAAGCCTATGATATTTCTGGATCATTCATCAAAGTCAAACTATTAAATGGCAGCCATTTTTTAATATAATTGAAAGTAGATGCAATGAAATGTGAAATCTAAGTCCTTCAGTCATTAATCTCTTTGAACGCGTCTGAAGCTCAGTGTATTGGGCATGCAGAGTCCATTCAGACATCATTGATCCTCATGAAGACTTCTTGCTGGGGGCTAAGAATGGCGGTGACGTTGCGGGAGAATGAGTGGACAGGGAGCCATAGAGGAAGGAAGTTTGCCGGGATGGGCTACTTCTCTCAGAAAGAAAAGGCTTCAGTGGAGATGGCAGGAAAGAAAGAACTCCGTCCTCCATGGCCTGGCCTGATTGGGGATTTATGGTTTCCTGCCTGCTGTCAGGAATTAGACATGAGCCACCAAGCTGACCCTCCTGGCATGTGGAGGAACCTCAAGGATCATGGTGACAAGAACCCCCAGTGTGCTCAGTGTCAGCTAGCAGGAAATTACTTCCACCACTGTCTTCTGAGTGAACTCGAAGTACCTTGATTTATGAAATCCACACCGGCCACAGGTGCTGAGTGTGCCAGCCTGCGGCCTTCGTCACCCCAAGGGGCTTTGTGAGAAGCCTGAGGTGAAGCTCACGCTCACTTGGTTTGCTGTAGAAACGTGTGAGGTTCATCAGGGCTCGCTGATATTTTGAAGAAGGTGGAAGGGGGACGACACACCTTCGATTGCACTGCTATCATTAACAACAGAGTTCACATCATTGTTGTTTGCAGGGAATAGCACAGATTGGTTCCTTTAGGTCAGATATACAGATAAACATGGTTTTCACATGTCTTATGTCATCTGTTTTATGTATGACTTACATGTCTTAGATATGAGGGCTGCTACATTGACCCAGTATTAGATTACTTTCATAACGTCAGTTTGTTTTCCTTTAAATAAAAATCCTCTTCATTTACAAACAATTTCAAGAAATTATTTAAAAATTATACTCATCTTCGATGACCCCGTGTTGGTTACTTTTCTGTTGCTATGATCAGGCACCCTACTGAGAGCAACTTGGGCGAGGACGGGGTCTGTTTTGGGTCACAACTCCAGAGCAGTTCCAACTCATCATGGAGAGAAGGCACAGATGTAAGAGTCAGGAGTCACATCAGTTTATCTGAAACAGAGAAAGTAGAAAGAGAGAACAGGAAGCTGAGAGAGGCGGTCCAACCTCAGAGCCTGCCTCTGGGGACTAACTCCTGCTCAAGCACAGGCCCCATATTCCACAACCTTATCAAACAGCGCCACCATCTGGGGACCAGGTGTTCAAACCCCTGAGCCTAAGAGGGACATTGCTCATTTAAACAACCAAGGATTTTAGTATATAGTGCTTGGTTTCTCCTTAATTGCATATTTTGTTGAAAGAAATAACTCTCTTCAATTTATGATAAAAGTATTACTTGATTTTGTCCGGTGCTTTCGTCAGAAACATGTTAAGGTAAGAAAATGGGGTTGTCTCTCACATGTAGATGGGGAACTGTTAATTCATTTGTAAAATGAAGGACAATTGTAAATCACAAGCGGCTCAAGAAGACAGGGAAACAGCAGAGCTTGCCATCAACAGACCTCTGTGTGGTTCCAGTTTTCAAAACGTAGCTCTGCAACCTTGAACTTGCTCCTAACCCTCCAAGCGCTTCTTTTTCTTATCTGTAAAATATGCTGGCTCATGAGAAAACTCATGCAGTTTCCTTTTCTCTCTCTAGCCCTAGGATCAGGGTTTCCTCATAAACCCTGCTTGTGGAGTGCTCTAGCTTCAGGCTGTGCCTGTGTCTGTTGGGGGTCGGCCGTGTCTAAGTTAGCCAAAGAAAATAAATGGAAAGCAGGTGGTTATTACCACAGGGAACAATCCAGAAATAAAGCCATCAGGGAGTGAGTCCGTGTATGGAAAGAGGATGCTGTGGAGGAGGGTTGATCAGGAAGGGCTGATCTGTTCTCATCCTAAACCCCGCTCACTGGTGCTGGGGTTAAATGTGCTCTTGTAGTTTGAAACTCTAGTTAGAAACTGAGCTGGTGTGAGTTACTGGGAGGAGAAGACGATTCCCACTCAGGGAAAGTCGGCCTAGATGGGCCAGAGAGCTACGTTATCACCTCTGTAGAAGAATGTCCATGCGAAAGGCAGGCAAAGAAACTGAATCCCAGTAAGCTTGCTTCTGATGATGCGCTGGCAGCATGGGGTTTCTGGAGCTGAACAGGGACAACAGACACCCAGCAAAGGAAAAGCAAGGGTGCCCCTTTTCACAATTCATTGAATATCAATAGTGGTGATAATGGTATAAATAAAGCCTACATGTGTATTAAAAGTGGCCACATGTCATTGGATACACCACAGCACCACAGACAGGCTGGGAGCTTCAGAACTGAGGTGAATCCTTGACTGTTTGCAGAATGATGTCAAATGTTATCATTGTTCACTGCACCAGGCACAATACACATAATAAAAACGTGCACCACAGTGAGCTTCAAACCCACAAAGAAAATACGTAACTTACATTCGAGGTAAAAATGGAAGGATGGCTTAGCAGTCAACAGTGCATACTGACAGTCTAGAGCAGTGGTTCTCAGCCTTCCTAATGCTGGAACCCTTTAATATAGCTCCTCATGTTCTGTGACCCCCCCCCAACCATAAAATTATCTCATTGGTACTTCATAACTGTCTTTTTGCTACTGTTATAAATCGTCATGTAAATATATGATATATAGGATATCTTATATGCAGCCCCTAAGAAAAGGTCCTTCAATCCCCAAAGGGGGTCATCACCCAAAGGTTGATAACCACCTGTCTAGAGTGACCAAGTTTGGTTCCCAGCACCCATGTGGGTCTACCCATACCATCTTCACAAGATCAACACAATCTTTTGGTTCTTTCCTGTACCTGAACACAAGTGCTAGGTGTCTCACACACACACATACACACACCCCTTAAAATTATAAGAAATAAACTTTTGCAATAAAAGGCCATCTTTTAAAAAGTAATCTAGATTATAAACACAGTGTAATTCCGAAGCAAAAACCACCATAGAGGACCAAGATTCAGACATTTCTGAAAGTGGGGAGTAAATTAAAGGCTGAGAAAATACCTATTTTGTACCCACATTCTGTTTTAGAGATTCTTTCCCGAGTATCTCCTAAATGGATGAAAATATGTAGCCTTGGACACCATGAACTAACATCACCAAAATGATTTTCTACATGTAGTTTTAACTTATCCTAGGGGATAATGTGGTTAGAGTGACCTGTGAGATGGAGTGAGCCTCACCCAAAGCGATATACACATCACACTTATAAATTGCATGTTATTTTGAACACAGGCAGAACATAAAGGGTTCACGCTTGACGATTTACTTTGCCTGCATCTTGGGCTGTTCCTGGTTTAGATGAATTAACTGAACAGGGAAGGGAGCCATTTGCCCTCTGTGACACCGTCCTTTGCTGAGAGCAGCTGATCAGTAGCTTGTAGAATAGCTTCCTTCCTTCCTTCCTCCCTTCCTTCTTTCCTTCCTTCCCTCCCTCCCTCCTTCCTTCCTTCCTTCCCTCCCTCCCTCCTTCCTTCTTTCCTTTCTTCCTTCCTCCCTCTATCCCTCCCTCCCTCCCCATTTCTTTCTTTCCTTCCCTCCTTCTGTCTCTCCCTCTATCCCTCCCTTCCTCCCTCCTTCCTTTCTTCCTTCCTTCCTTCCTTCCCTCCCTCTATTCCTTCCTCCCTTCTTCGCTCCCTCTATCT